>NC_041385.1:318269655-318275602 GCF_002162155.2 Triticum dicoccoides | reverse complement strand
GGGGTGGGGGCTCGGCCGCCCCTCTCAGCCAATCAAGACGCAGAAGACGCAGGGAACTAGGACCAACCCGTTGCTTCGGCCCGTGACAGCCCGGTTTCCCGCCTCCACCGTTCGCCACCCCAAGCGCATGAGAACCACGTGGTAGGCATGCGGGACCGAGGCGACGGGTGAGGCGACCTCTCCCCACCCCGTGATCGTGGGGAGTGGACGCCTTGAAGACCGCGCCCCGGCCCCGTTCAGTAAATGGGTCGCGCCTCCACGCCTCCCTCCGTTTATGGGGAAGGCGCGAACCGCCCCCTTTTACTACCACGTGACGCATGCGCGCAGAGCTCAGCCCCACGCATGCCGCCCACGTCATGCATGCCTCCCCACGCCGAGCCACGCGTGGGAGGCATGGGAAGCACAGTGCGCGAAGAGACTTACCGCGGCAAAAACCACCCCGCCTGCCCACGCACCATTCTTGGGCCTAGACCAACGACGCGATTTCCCTTACGTGTGGCCCAGGCCCGGGGGCTCCTGTCGGTGTACAAAAAGAGGGGTACACTTTTTGTACCCCTATAACTGTGCACGGGCAGTCTGAGCCACAGACACCATCGCACCGAGCAAGGCGAGGGAGGTGAGCCAAGGTAGGCTCGAAGCTCGAAAGGAGCAGAACGACGCCAAGACCAAGACCACAAAGAGCAAAGGGGACGAAGCGAACTCCCCCGGCAAGATCCTTGCTGGGGGGTGGTTTTAGCAAACCCGGCAAGACCCTTGCCGTGGCAGCTCGCCCCACACCTACGGAGCGAATCACCCTTGAGTCCACTGCCCCCATGGGGCAAGGATTCGGGAGACATCCCCGTGGTGGCATGCAGATCTTTGTGAAGATATTCAAGATCAGATACACACAATAGAAGATGACGACCCTTGGCGGGATCCCAGCCAAGGAGGACCACAAGGCCCCCGCAAGAGCCTTGCCGGGGATGACAGCAGGCGCCACGGCAAGACCCTTGTCGGGTCTACGGCGAGGCCCTTGCCAAGGACACCCGTAGGGCCACCATCAGGCCCACGCAAATCCAAACCTCCACCACCATTCGCATGCAGCTGCCGACCCAACCAGTTCGGCAGGCACCTGCGTGGCGGCAAGTGGATCTTCGTGGAGACCCACCGCTGCGCCACCTCAGCTGCCTGCCTGCCTACATGGCACCACGGGCACCGCTGGTCAGGGCGCGTGTCGACACGAAAGGGAGCGGCGACGGACGAGACGGGGCTCTCCCCCGTACCCGATAAAGCAAGGACACCTAAGCAAGACGCTTTAAAGGTGCCTTGTCATGTAATGCGAGGGATAAACTCGTATCACTATACCCTTTCCACCTCCTGTGTGCCACTGTGGCAACCCCTTTCCCTATAAAAGGAGGCCGAAGGCGACCAGGAGGAGGATTCGGCTTTTTGGAGCTCCTCACGCCCCATTTCTAGTTCAAGAACACAGATAAAAAAACCACCAAAGCAGGAGTAGGGTTTTATGCATCCTCGCGGCCCGAACCTGGATAAAGAACCCGTGTGCTATCTATTTGATCCGCTCTTCTCACTACCCCACGCCCCGCAACCGTAGTAGGGATTCTTGTGATCCCATAGGTGTTGTCCTCACACCGACACTTTTCACTCAAAATATATTTCTCAGGCTGTTTTGATGAGGTGAGGAAGGGATGTGGTTGCTTTCAAGATAATAAGGGGTTTTCTGCAAATTGGAGCAGAGAAGTGGGCTATTGTTGCAAAAATGCCACAACTTACCTCACAGCCATTAGATGCAGATCTAATGGTCCGAAACGACAGATGGCAGACACACCACCATCACCAACTTAGTCTTTTATAGGAGTAGGAGTAGAGAAACATGTATAAATTGTAACATTTGGTTCTGCTCCTTGGCACGATCGATTGATAGAAATAATGATTGGAAACGCTAGGGCGGGGCTATTTCCGCCAGATAAGCAGGGTACGTAGTAGCTAGGTTAGCGCATCGTCGGTTTGGTCACACGCGGTCCGACATGTTCTAGTGTTTCTAGCAAGATGCCCGCGCGTTGCACGAAGTTGATGGAAAAGGTAAGCACAACTTATAAATTGACGGATGGAGTACCAGTTACAGTGATGCATATAATTAAGCAAAGGGATTGCACATGTCAGTATTGACTGGAACGAGAATGCAACAGCACAATAGGAATTAAGGCCACGATGATGCGATCGCGGTGGTGGTTACAGAAGGCAAGAAGAAAGATGCATCCATCAACGTACGACCTCCTCCTCCCCAACTTCGTGCACCGGGCCACCGACCGACAGCTAAGGAGCGGCGGCTTTTGTGGCGACATCGAGGTGCTTCTCAGCAAAGGCATCCAAGGCTTCCAACCGGTTGAGGAAGGCCAATGTCGTAGCATCCTCACTGGCCTTGTAGATACCTATGTACACGATTTGCTCGTACATGTGGATGTGTAGGTCGATGAATTCTTTTAGCGCGAGGCGCCTCGTGACGAGCAAGACCTCCAGGTGTACATTCTTCATGGCGTCGGCGGGCAGTCGCAGGCCACCAGTGCTTGAAAGAGATTCCGGCCATGGACACCGATTAGGGTGGCAGGCAATGAGGAGCCCGGGCGCGCGAGCTGGAGGCATACAGCGATGTCGTCCGCGAGCTTCTTGAGGACGGTGAACTTGTTGGTGCTGGCAACGATCATCTAGTCCAACTGAGAGTCGTAGTTGGCATCGACGGCGGCCATCCACCAGCCGGTCTCCAACACCGTATAGAGACAATCCTTAGCGCCATGCCGCAGGACGGCGTCATGGACCATCTGGCACAGCCGCTGGCCACTCGCGCGCATCGCTGCCATGGGTCTGGAGTGAGATCTTTTGCGCTTAGTGTAGGTGCTTAGGCAAATGCTTAGGTGTGTACAATGTGGTAGATGCATTGGAATGGAGGGGCGCCTTTATATGAGGGCAAACTGCGTTGCATTCACATCGTGCAGACTCTTTTCCCGGTCCTCCTCCCATTACTTCCCTCGTGCATTAATTGAAGGACGATGCATTGGTCGTTCAACATTTCGGGAATCGCTACTTCCTCCCTCGTATGCATTAAAGCCATATCGGGAACTGCGCTGCCCGCTGTCAAATCGAATAGTACTGCGTCGCCCGCTGAAGGCCCGGCTAAACACGCCTCCTCGCCTCCAACAAACCACTCCGTTAAACCCGCATGCAAACCAAGAAAACTACTCCGGCCACACATCCGTTCATGAGCGGGCCGGAATTAAATGCAACACCGGCCGAGCTCCTCCCGTCTGCCCTCAGTTTAAATGAGGCCAGACGCCGGCCAAGCTCCTACCGTCTGCCCTCTATTTACACGAGGCCAGAAAAACAACGGGCAAGAATTGCACCCCTCCGCCTCTCCCCCATCTCCTCCTTCACCATTTTCTCCACTCTTCCGATGGCTTCCGAGGAGCCGTTCTCCGGCATATTACCCGGCTGGGTAGCCCGCCGAGCCCTCCGGATACGGGCGAGGCCGCTCGGTGCTTCACCAACCTCGCTTGGCCCAACGGAGCAAGTTACCGTCCCAAGCAGGCGCGTGGTTCAGCAACTCATTGCTCCAGTTCAGCTCGATGAGGAGTGGCAAGTTGCTCCATGCCGGCACGACGGCGAGAACGCCGGTATGGGCATCGTTGCTGCCGCGCCACCAATGTCTGCGGTGGCCGCACCTCTCGTGTGTGTGGGCGCGCCTCCCGTCCCGGGCGGCCGCGCCTCCCGTACCTGCGGCAGCGCCATGCAGGAAGAGATAGAAGCCGGGTGCGTGGAGAGCAACGAGTCGGTGGCCAGCTTCTCCGTGTCCGCCGCCATCATCGAGGATAAGTAGAACACGGGAGGCTGCCGCCACTTGGGTCCCATGAAGGCCACTACCGAGGCGACGACTGCGCATTCAGGTGGTTTCTTTGCTGCTTCGTCTCTTTCGAGGACCTTCGTCGACCCCGCAAGTGTCTGCCGGACATGAGGAAGACAAAGGGAACCGCGGGCAGCCATTTAGATTATGTACTCCCTCTCCAAATGGCGGAAATATTTTTTCTAAGAATGGATAAATTTATCTATAGCTAAAATAAGTCTAGATACATCCATTTCTAGGACAAGTATTTCCGGATGGAGGGAGTATTAATTGTATACCAAGAGAGCCGGATTGGCACCGCTTAGTTCAGGTGAATGTAATGAAATCTATCATGTTTATATGAAGATCCGGTTTTTTATACGAAATCCTTTATGTTTATATGAAATCAGTCCGTGTTTGCACGAATTTCATCTGGTTGGTTAGAGTTGTGAAAAATGTATGCCGCTGGCGTTTGATGTCGTCCTCCACGGAAGGAAGCGGGAGGAAATGTGCCGGCTGCCATTGGAGATGCTCTTATGCTGGAAATAGTAGAGTGACATCCAATCCATTTGAGTTAATTGCGTGGATGATTGTCCCTCTATAAAAAGTTAATTGCATGTATAGTGTACACGTGACTTGCAGGGTGGCTACAGCTTCGTATAGAAAGTGAAAAAGAAACAAGTCCATCCTTAATCTTGTATTCTAAGTACTCTACGGGTTCCACTATCAGTAAAGTAGCGAAAGAAGTATATATTAAATAAGTAATATATAATATAAAAATCTAAAGTTAAAGACATAATTTGAACTCATGTCATCGCGTTGCGAGCATCCGATGCTAACCAGTCTAGCACATTTTTGTTGTAGACCATGTTGGAGATATATCTCCATGTCTACTCTTATACTCCATCCGTTCCTAAATATTTGTCTTTTTCAGATTTCAAATGGACTACCCCATACGAGTGTGTATGTAGACATATTTTAGAGTGTAGATTCACTCATTTTGCTCTGTATGTAGTCACTTGTTGAAATCTCTAAAAAGACAAATATTTAGGAATGGAGGGAGTAGAAAACAGAGTTGGTGATGATGGTGTGCGTGCCATCCTGCAATATAGGTCGTCAGATTTATATCTAACGGATAGGAAGGAAACTATGGCAATTTTCCAAAAATATACCCACACCCCTCTCCACGTTCGCAAATAAGGCCTTCCCTCGTTCATTGTCACACCCTAGCTAGTCATGCATTAGAGTGTTGCATCATGTTTATTCTTTCACCAGAAACCTGAAATGGGGATGACAGAACCCCCAGTCCCCTCTGAAACCAACTAGGGTTTACTAAAAACTTTTTCAATGAACCTGAAATGCCCTTCTAAAATGCCCATCATTTTTGTCTTGGTTCAGAACCTCTGCCAAAAGTGGTGCACATTTTCCTAGGCCATCTTAGGGTTTTTGAATTAAATCATAAATATTTGAATTTGGGCATTTAAAGTTATATAAAATATTTAAATGCTCAAATATCTCCAAACTAAAATGTTTCATGTTGGAAATAATCCAACTATGGACCAGGAGTAGTTTGGTGATTTTAGGAGTTGCCTAAGTATTTTATTTAATTCAACAAAGTTGCAGAAGTATTAAAAAAAAGAGAAAACAGAAAGAAATGGAAAAACTTACCTAGCGCCCAGCACCCGGCCCACCTGCCGGCCCAGCCCAGCGCCGCTCCAGCGAGCTGCTTGCCGGCCAGGCAGGCAGGCAGGTGCCCGACGGCGACCGCAGCGCGCGCCACGCACCTGCTCGCCGCCTCGCCGCTCCCCTCGTCCGGTGACGTCGTGGACCGGCCTCCCTCGCTCCCCCGAACCCCCCAGACACCCCCGCTCCTCTCCAGCTCCTCCCCCTCGCGCTCCCCCGCCATGGCCGACGCCACCATCGCCGTGCCTTCGTCGTAGCCGTGCTCCCCGCCACCCGTGCGTCCTCTCATCGTGTCCAGGAGCTCCGCCGCTGTCCACTTCATCGAGCAGCCGAGCCCCGAGCGCTCGCAACGCCCGAGTCCACCGCACCGACCTCGCCCGAGTCCGCCGTCGC
>NC_041385.1:318255807-318269645 GCF_002162155.2 Triticum dicoccoides | reverse complement strand
CCCCTCGCGCTCCCCCGCCATGGCCGACGCCACCATCGCCGTGCCTTCGTCGTAGCCGTGCTCCCCGCCACCCGTGCGTCCTCTCATCGTGTCCAGGAGCTCCGCCGCTGTCCACTTCATCGAGCAGCCGAGCCCCGAGCGCTCGCAACGCCCGAGTCCACCGCACCGACCTCGCCCGAGTCCGTCGTCGCCGGAGATCCCCTTCAACGCCGTCGTCGCTCCGGTTCATCTCCGGCCACACCAAGGGCTTCGTCGCACTCACTGTGAGCTTAGCCATCCTTCCCTCCCTTCCGTTCTTGCTCCCGAGTCGTGTAGCGACCTCCCGGAGCTCAACCGCACCCACCGCCGTGGAGCTCGTCGCCGACGTGCTCCCGGTCACCCTCCGGCCACAAACTGGTGTCCATCATGCTCACCATGTCACTTAGCACCTAGCTAGCCACTCCCCGAGCCTCACCGACCCCTCTAGCGTCAAGTTCGTCTTCGGCCGAACCCCGGTGGCCGCCAAAGTCGTCGCCGGCGCCAACTCCGGCCAGCCCGACCCCAACGGACTCCACCAAGAGCTGCGGCTCGTCCTCAGCTCCACTCCGGTGGTCTCCGCGACCCATTTGGTGGCCGAAACGGCCAAAACCACTTCCGCCGCCGCGTCGGGCTCGCCGGCGGCTAAACACCGGTGCAGCCGACCCGGGTTTGACCACGGGTGGGCCCTGGTTGACTCCCCTGAGTCAATGACAGGTGGGGCCCAGCCCTGTTAATTAAACAGGTTTAGTTTTAATTAAACTTTAATTAATCTAATCACACTGACACGCGGGACCCACTGTCAGGTTTGACCCGGACGTGTTCCGTTGACCTGCTGACGTCACACTGACGTCAGGCTGACGCAATAATTGATTTTCTGGAATTAATCTAATATAGGAAATTCCAGAATATAGTTTAAACTTCAAAAATTCATAACTTTTATTCTGTAACTCCAAATCAGACAAATTATCTATGAAAAATGATCAGAAAAATCCAATCTATCCATCTGTACTATTTTCATGCATGATTAAACAAGTTAACCTGATGTTTAATGCAGAACAAGGAAAAGCACTTTAAAAGGCCATGTTTGAGTTTGAAATTTGAATCTTTGATTCAAATTGGTTCAAACCCTTCTGGTCTTAGTTGCATTAGCCCAACACACTCATATTGCTATGTTTCATGCATGCATCATATTGTTGCACATTGTTTGGTGATGGTTGTGTATCGGTGTTCTTTGCGGCAGGTTCTGCCCCCGAGGGGTACCGTGATTACCCTAACGAAGAACCGTATCAGTGCATCGAACCATCAGGCAAGCAACCAACCATTTGATCATATCGATACAATCCCATGTTCTCGCTCCTGCTCTCTTTTACTGCATTAAGACAGCGCATTTCAAACTGCTGTGTGCTACGGTAGTTGAACCCATTTCCTTTGCATGACCTGTCATTGCCACAGTAACTAGATGAAACCCACTAGCATGTGTAGGAGTTGATTGAGCCATATGTATGTGTTGTTCCTACCTTGCTATGCCTGCTATGCTTAGAGTCGTGTCAGGTCTGGTTCATCTGGGTGATGGCTAGAGTGAAATGATTATGTCGGTAATGAGAGTGGTGTGGTGAACACGTTTTGGTAAAGGTATCGATGAGAGGCCATGTAGGAGTACATGGTGGATTGTTTCATTGGAGCCGACCTTAAGCACTGAGATCTATATGTGTGATTTAAGATACAACTACTACCATGCATTGGGCCCTGAAATATGACCCCGCTCGACTTCTTATTCACCCTAGCTCTCTGTCCAGGAGTTGCAAGTAGTTTCTAGTGTTTGTAGCCTACTGGAGGCCGTGGACAGCGCTGACCGTAGGGGTGGGCTGTGATGCGGTAGGTACGTGGCACGGTGTACCGAATACCCGTTAGGTATCTCGAGAACCTTGTTCACATCGTTCGGGGTCGTATTGGAAACCTCGGCCGGACTCCCTGCGGATGGAACCTGGATAGGCGATAAACCTGGACTAGAGACTTAGGTGTTTAGGTAGGTCGTGGTCTACACCCACGTCGGCTTTCGCTTGAAGTCTGTCGAGCACATGTCGTGTGCAGACGCTAAGTGGTGGAAACATGTATGAAGAAGTACACCCCTGCAGGGTTATCATGATCTATTCGAATAGCCGCGTCCGCGGTAAAGGACTACTTGGTTGCCTATACAGTTCATAGACAAGTAAATGGAAACTACTAAAAGCCTCAAGATAAGTGTGAGTGCCGAGGATGGCTCTTCCGTAGGAAGACGGAGGTGGATCCTCGGTAGTGTATTGAAGTGGTGAGTAGTGGACTTGTGTGCGCAAAACCATTTCAAGTTGGAGTCTCGTAGATTAGCCTAGCCAAGAGTCAAAGCTGGCTTGCTGCAATAACTCCACCAACCCTTCTTGATAATATGCATGTATGTAGGATCTGATGTAAGTCTTGCTGAGTACCTTTGTACTCATGTTGCTATAATTTACATTTTTACAGAAGACGCTGCAACCCCTTCTGATGGGTTCTACGTAGACGTTGACATCAATGAGTAGGCTAAGGCCCAGGTGGTGATCCTGAGCTTGTGAAGGACCACGTAGTATAGCTAGGCTTTCCAAGCCTCTTTTATTTTACTAGTTGTCTGTACTCAGACAAGTTACTTCCGCTGCTGGTTTGTATGACTGTATGACTTGAATGCTCGGGTCGTGTGACCCGTACCTTTGTGTATGTTATGTATGGCTCTCTGAGCCTTAAATAAAGTACTTGTGTCATAGAGTCATGTTGTGATGCCTTGTTGTGTTTGCACATATCGAGCATATTGTGTGTATGATTGAAATGCTTGGTAAGTGTGGGATCTGACTACCTAGTTGTTTATCCTTAGTAGCCTCTCTTACCGGGAAATGTCTCCTAGTGTTACACTGAGCCATGGTAGCTTTCTACTGCTCTGGAACACTTAGGCTGGCCGGCATGTGTCCTTCTTCGTTCCTGTGTCTGTCCCTTCGGGGAAATGTCACGCATTGAGTACCGGAGTCCTGTTAGCCTGCTACAGCCCGGTTTACCGGAGTCCTGCTAGCCCAGTGCTACAGCCCGGACCCACTTGCTGATGACCGACATGTTCGTTGCTGGGTCATGGATGCCTGTCCCTGTAAGCACTGTGCCACTTTGGGTTTACGACTAGTCATGTCAGCCCGGGCTCTTTATCATATGGATGCTAGCGACACTATCATATACGTGAGCCAAAAGACGCAAACGGCCCCGGGCAAAGGTAAGGCGACACCCGTGGGGATGCCGTGCGTGAGGCCGCAAAGTGATATGGGGTGTTACAAGCTAGATCGATGTGACATCGAGTCGGGGTCCTGACAGCGTTGGCATCAGAGCCGGACTGCCTGTAGGTTCTCCAAGCCAAACTGGTCGATGTTGAGTCTAGAAATTCCTTAGTTATATGTAGGGGAATTGTTTGTGGGTTGGAACGTAAGGTTCTTTTTACTCCTTATCTTATGACATTCTGATCTGAGTCAGTCTATTCTTCCACCGGGGGTTAAGGAATTAGGATCTTTTCTCTCTATCAGGATCACGTGTTACTAATCAGTAGTACCTTATAGGTTTGATGGATACAAGCCTAGTATAGTTCTACTACCACATCATGTTGTTAGGATGGACTCAGAACTTTGATATGATGATGTTGAGTGTATATGAAATCCTTTGTCAAATGTCTCAAAATCCTTCTTGAGCATTTACAGCTGTTATGCTGCCGAAATTTTGCTAGAAATTCTAATGCCTTTGCATTATAGTTGTGCTTTCAGATGGCCACTCGCGACCTTAATCAAGTGGTTCGCCTGACTCGATGCCTAGATGTACCCGGCCATACCGCCATGTTGGTCAGGGTAATGACTGAGGCTGGATACCGTTGGTATCCTGAGTACACGGTCGAAGAGCAATTCCGAGACTTTAATCAAAGCCAGTATCTCTGCACTGTCAGGATATTTCCATCTTATCCTGGGTCCACCGAGCCCCTTCACTGCTCCTATGGACTCGGGGTTACTATTGAGATGGCTGTGCAGGACGCCGCCTACTCTATGATGACCATCATGCGAGTCAGGTCTGGCCTATTTCGGGACTCTGACTTCCGGTATATGCCAGGATCACTTCCGGGAGCACAAGGGTATCTCCAGGCTATCTATGCTGACCCCACCCAGGAGGATTCACGGACCCGCACTACTGCTGAGATGCTCGAGGATAAGGACCGTGAAAATCGGGCCTTGAGGTTAGAGCTCTTCAATACCCGTGCTGACCATTGGGCCACATTGACTCGGTTTGCACCGGCGGTGCAAGCTGGATATTCGGATATGCGCGATCTCTATCCTGTGAGATCTGCTCTGCCAGACGTGATGGGTTGGAGTGATGTAGGAGGCATCACCCCACCTCGCGGTCCCCGCAGGCCACCGTCTGTTGGTCCCAGACCTCATCCTAGTCCCTATGGTCCACAAGCTCCGCGAGATCGTCTGTTTCCGGATGATCATGTTGAGCTTCCAGGCTATGGAGGTAATTTCTACGAGGACTACTACGGATCGGCCTGAGTTAGTGGTAGTATCACTAGTTTGTACTAGCTGTGTCGTCTATCGTCCTGCGTGACTCGTGGGATATGACCTAGTTTGTACCGCTTCCGGAGGTGTAGAAAAATAATGTATAGGAGCTTGGGATGCCTCCGATGTGATGTAATCTTCCTTTCACCGTAACAGTACCTTGTTTGGTTTTGTACTAAACCTTGTATGGTGTGTATGACGATGGAATAAAGAAGCAGTTTCTGTATCTACCATGTCATACGGATGATCATCTTGCATTCCGAGTTATTCCTTACATTCTGTATCCTATGTCGGAATCTTATCATTCTGACTAAATCATTGTCTTGTTTACCTAGGATGGTCAACACGCGCACTAACCCTGCTCCTCAAGAGCAGGCCGAAGGCAGTGAAGTCAGGAATGCAAATCTGCCTCATCCTCCTTCCCTAGCCGAGGTTATGATGGAAGCTGAGAGAAATAAACGGGAGACCAACCGTTTGTTGGAGCGTATTGAACAGAACACGGCACACCATCAGAGGACTAACGTGGTGTCACTCAGTGATTTCATCAAGTTACATCCACCCACGTTCCACCACTCCGTCGAGCCTCTCGACACTGATGACTGGCTTCGCAGTATTTCTCACAAACTGCGTTCTGCGCTAGTAGCTAAGGCTGACAAGGTCACCTTTGCTGCATATCATCTTGAAGGCCCCGCCAGTCTATGGTGGGAGAATTATGGAGCTATGAGCCCAGCGGGCCATGTCACTACTTGGGCGGAATTCAGCGAGGCTTTCCGTGAACATCACATTCCGGAGGGTCTCATGGACCGTAAACATGAGGAATTTTGCAGTTTCACTCAGGGCCGACTCTCTGTGGATGCCTACAGCAGGGAGTTTGGTAACCTCGCACGATATGCTACTGAGGAAGTTTCTACCGATGCCAAGAAGCAAGCAAGGTTCCGTAAGGGGCTTAGTCCTGAGCTTCGCCGCGACCTCCGTCTGCATGAGTGCACATCCTTTCAGAAACTTGTTAACAAGGCCATCAGTGCTGAGACTGGTCCGACTGATTATGACGCAACACGCAAGCATGGCCGTGATGTGGGTTCCTCATCCGGTGCTGGTCCTCAGAAGCGCCGCATGTGGGTGCCCAACACTGCCCTGCCACCCAGGTTCACACCGAGGCCATCCTTCCAGGCGCCTCCCCCCGTTCAACAGTCTGCACCAGCCAAGCCCTATGGTGGTCCAACCAACAACGCTCCTCCACGTACCAGTTCTGTGACTTGCTTTAAGTGTGGGGAATCTGGCCACTATATGCGCGAGTGTCCCCAGACCAACCCCAACCAATCTGCTAAAACTTATGGCCGTGGCAAGCCGACAGGAAAAGTGTTCCACGCCAAGCCGGCCACCGCTACACGTGGCCATGTCAACTGTATCTCTGCCGAGGAAGCTCAAGAGGATCCCAACGTCGTTCCTGGTACGCTTCTTGTTAATTGCCACCCGGCATCTGTTCTTTTCGATACAGGAGCCTCTCATTCTTTTATATCCGAAAATTATGCTCGTTTGCATAACATCGCATTCTGTGACATGCCAACCTCTATGGTAATTCAAACTCCAGGATCCAAATGGCAAACTTCTAGAGTAAGCCATGGAAATGAAATCCAAGTCGACAGACTTGTTTTCCTCGCATCTTTGATAGCCCTTAAATCTTCAGATATTAATATCATTCTGGGTATGGACTGGATGTCAGTTCATCATGCCCAAATTGATTGCTTCTCTAGGACTGTTCAACTTACCCATCCTTCGGGGAAGATAGTCAATGTCTTGACCCGAATAGCCAAGCGACAATTATATTCTCTTAACGCCAGCCCTTTGCCAGACCTTGAGGACGTCCCGGTAGTCCGTGACTTTCCGGATGTTTTCCCAGAGGAATTGCCAGGTGTTCCACCTGACAGGGATGTTGAGTTCGTAATAGACCTCATTCCAGGAACCGTTCCGATTGCTAGAAGACCCTATAAGATGGCACCACTAGAACTAGCCGAGCTTAAGAAACAACTCGATGAGTCCTTGAAAAAGGGTTTCATCCGACCTAGTTCATCTCCGTGGGCTTGCCCCGTCCTCTTCGTCAAGAAGAAGGATGGTACGGACCGGATGGTTGTAGATTACCGACCTGTCAATTTGGTCACAATCAAGAACAAATATCCGCTCCCTAGGATCAACGACCTGTATGATCAGCTCGCTGGATCCTCAGTCTTCTCCAAAATGGATTTGAGGTTGGGCTACCATCAAATCAAAATCAGAAATGGGGACATTCCTAAAACGGCTTTGTTACTCGTTATGGCCAATATGAGTACACCGTCATGTCCTTCGGTTTAACCAACGCTCCAGCCACCTTTTCTCGGTTAATGAACTCAATCTTCATGGAGTATTTGGATAAATTCGTCGTGGTTTACCTAGATGATATACTCATCTACTCCAAGAACGAGGAAGAACATGCCGAACATCTAAGGCTAGTGTTGAAGAAACTTCAAGAGCACCGCCTTTATGCCAAGTTTTCCAAATGTGAATTTTGGTTGTCAGAAGTGACCTATCTGGGTCATGTAATATCTGGTAAAGGTATTGCTGTTAACCCTGAGCGAGTTCAAGCCGTTCTTAATTGGACTCCACCTGAATCGGTCAAGCAAGTTCGGAGTTTTCTGGGCTTAGCGAGCTATTGCCGTCGCTTTGTCGAAAATTTCTCCAAAGTTGCTAAACCTCTAACCGAACTCCTCAAGAAAGATAAAAAGTTCGAGTGGACTCCACAATGTGAGCACAGCTTTCAGGAACTGAAAAGACGCCTGACTTCTGCTCCCGTTCTGGTACCGCCAGACTTCTCTAAGGACTTTGTTATCTACTGCGACGCCTCGCGACAAGGACTAGGTTGCATCCTCATGCAAGATCGACACGTAATTGCTTACGCTTCACGGCAATTGCACCCACATGAGGAGAATTATCCTACTCATGATCTAGAGCTCGCAGCCGTAGTCTATGCACTTAAGACCTGGCGACATTACCTACTCGGTAACCGTTGCGAAATATTCACTGATCACCAAAGTCTGAAGTACATTTTCACCCAACCGGATTTGAATCTCAGGCAAAGACGTTGGGTTGAGTTGATCGCAGATTTCGACTTAGGAATAACTTACACCCCAGGGAAAGCCAACGTCATGGCTGATGCACTAAGTCGTAAATCTTATTGTAACAACCTGATGTTACAACAAAGTCAGCCGCTTCTCCATGAGGAATTTCGGAAGCTTAACCTTCACATTGTTCCTCAAGGATTTCTTTCCACCTTGGTGGCGAAACCTACTCTTACGGATCAAATCATCGCTGCCCAAAAGCGAGATAAGGGAATATCTAAAATCAAGGAGAACATCGCTAGCGGAGGTGCTAGTTGTTTCCCCACAAATGATCAGGGTGCTGTGTACTTTGAGAACCGTTTAGTGGTTCCCAAGAACCAGCATCTACGACAGTTGATCCTTAAGGAGGCTCATGAATCTCCTCTCACCATTCATCCCGGTAGTACTAAGATGTATCAGGACCTACGCCAGAGGTTCTGGTGGACTAGGATGAAGAGAGAAATTGCTCAGTATATTGCTAATTGCGACGTCTGTCGTCGTGTAAAAGCAGAGCATCAACGGCCTGCTGGCACCCTTCAACCCCTAGCTATTCCTGAATGGAAATGGGATAAAATTGGTATGGATTTCATTACCGGTTTTCCCAGGACCAAGAGAGGGAATAATGCTATCTTTGTCGTTGTCGATCGTCTTTCCAAAGTGGCCCATTTCTTACCTGTTCGTGAGAGTATAACCGCTAGTCAGCTGGCAGACTTATACATCTCCCAAATAGTGTCTCTCCATGGTGTTCCTTTGGAAATTAACTCGGATCGAGGAAGTCTTTTCACCTCTCGATTTTGGGAAAGTTTCCAAAACGCTATGGGAACCCGCCTTTCCTTTAGCACCGCTTTTCACCCTCAATCGAGTGGTCAAGTAGAACGCATCAACCAGATCCTAGAAGACATGCTTCGAGCCTCTGTTATCTCATTCGGAATGGAGTGGGAGAAATGCCTTCCATTTGCCGAATTTGCTTACAACAACAGCTATCAATCTAGCTTGGGTAAAGGCCCTTTTGAAGTTCTCTATGGACGACGGTGTCGAACACCCCTTAACTGGTCAGAGACCGGGGAAAGACAATTCTTTGGCCCGGATATGATTCATGAAGCAGAAGAGCAAGTTTGCATCGTTCGTGAAAAGTTGAAAACAGCCCAATCTCGTCAAAAGAGTCAATATGACCGAAAACATAAGGCTATGACTTTCGAGGTTGACGAGAAGGCTTACCTTCGGGTTAACCCTCTAAAGGGAACCCATCGTTTCGGTATCAAAGGCAAATTGGCTCCTCGTTACATTGGACCTTTTCGCATTCTCGCTAAACGAGGAGAAGTTGCCTACCAGTTGGAACTACCTCCGCACCTCTCCAGAGTCCATGATGTCTTCCACGTTTCTCAACTCAGGCGTTGCTTCTCGGATCCTATCCGTGGAGTGGACTACGAAACGCTTGATCTCCAAGATAATCTTACATATCGAGAGTACCCCATTCGTATCCTCGATCAGGCCGAGCGTACCACTCGACGTCATAATATCAAGTTTCTCAAAGTTCAATGGTCGCATCATTCTGAGGATGAAGCAACTTGGGAAAGGGAGGATCGTCTTCGACTCGAGTATCCCGCCTTCTTCCCGGAGGAACCCAAATCTCGGGACGAGATTCTTTTGATTGGGGGTGAGTTGTCACACCCTAGCTAGTCATGCATTAGAGTGTTGCATCATGTTTATTTTTTCACCAGAAACCTGAAATGGGGATGACAGAACCCCCAGTCCCCTCTGAAACCAACTAGGGTTTACTAAAAACTTTTTCAATGAACCTGAAATGCCCTTCTAAAATGCCCATCATTTTTGTCTTGGTTCAGAACCTCTGCCAAAAGTGGTGCACATTTTCCTAGGCCATCTTAGGGTTTTTGAATTAAATCATAAATATTTGAATTTGGGCATTTAAAGTTATATAAAATATTTAAATGCTCAAATATCTCCAAACTAAAATGTTTCATGTTGGAAATAATCCAACTATGGACCAGGAGTAGTTTGGTGATTTTAGGAGTTGCCTAAGTATTTTATTTAATTCAACAAAGTTGCAGAAGTATTAAAAAAAAGAGAAAACAGAAAGAAATGGAAAAACTTACCTGGCGCCCAGCACCCAGCCCACCTGCCGGCCCAGCCCAGCGCCGCTCCAGCGAGCTGCTTGCCGGCCAGGCAGGTAGGCAGGTGCCCGACGGCGACCGCAGCGCGCGCCACGCACCTGCTCGCCGCCTCGCCGCTCCCCTCGTCCGGTGAC
The DNA here is from genome assembly GCF_002162155.2 of Triticum dicoccoides. Lineage (NCBI taxonomy): Eukaryota > Viridiplantae > Streptophyta > Magnoliopsida > Poales > Poaceae > Triticum > Triticum dicoccoides. The sequence continues at coordinate 318,259,647 of NC_041385.1, read as the reverse complement.
GTCGTGGACCCGCCTCCCTCGCTCCCCCGAACCCCCCAGACACCCCCGCTCCTCTCCAGCTCCTCCCCCTCACGCTCCCCCGCCATGGCCGATGCCACCATCGCCGTGCCTTCGTCGTAGCCGTGCTCCCCGCGACCCATGCGTCCTCTCATCGTGTCCAGGAGCTCCGCCGCTGTCCACTTCATCGAGCAGCCGAGCCCCGAGCGCTCACAACGCCCGAGTCCACCGCACCGACCTCGCCCGAGTCCGCCGTCGCCGGAGATCCCCTTCAACGCCGTCGTCGCTCCGGTTCGTCTCCGGCCACACCAAGGGCTTCGTCGCACTCACTGTGAGCTTAGCCATCCTTCCCTCCCTTCCGTTCTTGCTCCCGAGTCGTGTAGCGACCTCCCGGAGCTCAACCGCACCCACCGCCGTGGAGCTCGTCGCCGACGTGCTCCCGGTCACCCTCCGGCCACAAACTGGTGTCCATCATGCTCACCATGTCACTTAGCACCTAGCTAGCCACTCCCCGAGCCTCACCGACCCCTCTAGCGTCAAGTTCGTCTTCGGCCGAACCCCGGTGGCCGCCAAAGTCGTCGCCGGCGCCAACTCCGGCCACCCCGACCCCAACGGACTCCACCAAGAGCTGCGGCTCGTCCTCAGCTCCACTCCGGTGGTCTCCGCAACCCATTTGGTGGCCGAAACGGCCAAAACCACTTCCGCCGCCGCGTCGGGCTCGCCGGCGGCTAAACGCCGGTGCAGCCGACCCGGGTTTGACCACGGGTGGGCCCTGGTTGACTCCCCTGAGTCAATGACAGGTGGGGCCCAGCCCTGTTAATTAAACAGGTTTAGTTTTAATTAAACTTTAATTAATCTAATCACACTGACACGCGGGACCCACTGTCAGGTTTGACCCGGACGTGTTCCGTTGACCTGCTGACGTCACACTGACGCCAGGCTGACGCAATAATTGATTTTCTGGAATTAATCTAATATAGGAAATTCCAGAATATAGTTTAAACTTCAAAGATTCATAACTTTTATTCTGTAACTCCAAATCAGACAAATTATATATGAAAAATGATCAGAAAAATCCAATCTATCCATCTGTACTATTTTCATGCATGATTAAACAAGTTAACCTGATGTTTAATGCAGAACAAGGAAAAGCACTTTAAAAGGCCATGTTTGAGTTTGAAATTTGAATCTTTGATTCAAATTGGTTCAAACCCTTCTGGTCTTAGTTGCATTAGCCCAACACATTCATATTGCTATGTTTCATGCATGCATCATATTGTTGCACATTGTTTGGTGATGGTTGTGTATCGGTGTTCTTTGCGGCAGGTTCTGCCCCCGAGGAGTACCGTGATTACCCTAACGAAGAACCGTATCAGTGCATCGAACCATCAGGCAAGCAACCAACCATTTGATCATATCGATACAATCCCATGTTCTCGCTCCTGCTCTCTTTTACTGCATTAAGACAGCGCGTTTCAAACTGCTGTGTGCTACGGTAGTTGAACCCATTTCCTCTGCATGACCTGTCATTGCCACAGTAACTAGATGAAACCCACTAGCATGTGTAGGAGTTGATTGAGCCATATGTATGTGTTGTTCCTACCTTGCTATGCCTGCTATGCTTAGAGTCGTGTCAGGTCTGGTTCATCTGGGTGATGGCTAGAGTGAAATGATTATGTCGGTAATGAGAGTGGTGTGGTGAACACGTTTTGGTAAAGGTATCGATGAGAGGCCATGTAGGAGTACATGGTGGATTGTTTCATTGAAGCCGACCTTAAGCACTGAGATCTGTATGTGTGATTTAAGATACAGCTACTACCATGCATTGGGCCCTGAAATATGACCCCGCTCGACTTCTTATTCACCCTAGCTCTCTGTCCAGGAGTTGCAAGTAGTTTCTGGTGTTTGTAGCCTACTGGAGGCCGTGGACAGCGCTGACCGTAGGGGTGGGCTATGATGCGGTAGGTACGTGGCACGGTGTACCGAATACCCGTTAGGTATCTCGGGAACCCTGTTCACATCGTTCGGGGCCGTATGGGAAACCTCGGCCAGACTCCCTGCGGATGGAACCTGGATAGGCGATAAACCTGGACTAGAGACTTAGGTGTTTAGGTAGGTCGTGGTCTACACCCACGTCGGCTTTCGCTTGAAGTCTGCCGAGCACATGTCGTGTGCAGACGCTAAGTGGTGGAAACATGTATGAAGAAGTACACCCCTGCAGGGTTATCATGATCTATTCGAATAGCCGCGTCCGCGGTAAAGGACTACTTGGTTGCCTATACAGTTCATAGACAAGTAAATGGAAACTACTAAAAGCCTCAAGATAAGTGTGAGTGCCGAGGATGGCTCTTCCGTAGGAAGACGGAGGTGGATCCTCGGTAGTGTATTGAAGTGGTGAGTAGTGGACTCGTGTGCGCAAAACCATTTCAAGTTGGAGTCTCGTAGATTAGCCTAGCCAAGAGTCAAAGCTGGCTTGCTGCAATAACTCCACCAACCCTTCTTGATAATATGCATGTATGTAGGATCTGATGTAAGTCTTGCTGAGTACCTTTGTACTCATGTTGCTATAATTTACATTTTTACAGAAGACGCTGCAACCCCTTCTGATGGGTTCTACGTAGACGTTGACATCAATGAGTAGGCTAAGGCCCAGGTGGTGATCCTGAGCTTGTGAAGGACCACGTAGTATAGCTAGGCTTTCCAAGCCTCTTTTATTTTACTAGTTGTCTGTACTCAGACAAGTTACTTCCGCTGCTGGTTTGTATGACTGTATGACTTGAATGCTTGGGTCGTGTGACCCGTACCTTTGTGTATGTTATGTATGGCTCTCTGAGCCTTAAATAAAGTACTTGTGTCATAGAGTCATGTTGTGATGCCTTGTTGTGTTTGCACATATCGAGCATATTGTGTGTATGATTGAAATGCCTGGTATGTGTGGGATCTGACTACCTAGTTGTTTATCCTTAGTAGCCTCTCTTACCGGGAAATGTCTCCTAGTGTTACACTGAGCCATGGTAGCTTGCTACTGCTCTGGAACACTTAGGCTGGCCGGCATGTGTCCTTCTTCATTCCTGTGTCTGTCCCTTCGGGGAAATGTCACGCATTGAGTACCGGAGTCCTGTTAGCCCGCTACAGCCCGGTTTACCGGAGTCCTGCTAGCCCAGTGCTACAGCCCGGACCCACTTGCTGATGACCGACACGTTCGTTGCTGGGTCATGGATGCCTGTCCCTGTAAGCACTGTGCCACTTTGGGTTTACAACTAGTCATGTCAGCCCGGGCTCTTTATCATATGGATGCTAGCGACACTATCATATACGTGAGCCAAAAGACGCAAACGGCCCCGGGCAAAGGTAAGGCGACACCCGTGGGGATGCCGTGCGTGAGGCCGCAAAGTGATATGGGGTGTTACAAGCTAGATCGATGTGACATCGAGTCGGGGTCCTGACATTCATCCTTTTCTCTCACAAGATAAACTACTCATACAAATGCATCTTGATGTTCCGTGCAACACACAGGCATCTAGCTAGTTTCTTTTAAAATAGTTACTGCGATAATTGGGTTGAAGTGATATATTTTATGTCTGCCCCGAATGATTTCAGATTCACTAGTTGTAACAAAGAAAAGGTTGCCTTGTTAATTAATAGAAAACAGGGTGAAAACTATCACATGAGGCTGGTAAAAACGAGGCACATTGGGTTCAGCATCATCGTCACTACAGCTGTCCACGCGCGAGAAGTCTACATATCGAGGGGGCTACTAAGCGAGGCACAGAGAAACAATGTTTGAGAGAGAAACCAATTGAAGGATTACGATCAGATCGAGTTGTCACCCTTCTGCTGTCA
>NC_041385.1:318223636-318255464 GCF_002162155.2 Triticum dicoccoides | reverse complement strand
GAGGTGCCACCCTACTCCTTCGGTGTCGGGTAGTGTGTGTGTGTGTGTGTGTGTGTGTGTGTTTGAGAGAGAAGCCAGTCGATAGATTAGTATCAAGATCGAGGTGTCACCCTACTCCTTCGGTGTTGGGAAGTGTGTGTGTGGGTGTGTGGGTGTGCAGGTGGGGGGGGGCAGTGACACTTACATATCTCTACTCTTTTAAAAAACAGAGTTGGTGATGATGGTGTTCCTGTCATCCTGCAATATAGGCCATCCGATTTACATCCGACGGATAGGAAGGAAACTATGAAAATTTTGCAAAAAGATACCCACACCCCTCTCCGCATTTGCAAATAAGGCATTCCCTCATTCATCCTTTTCTCCCACAAGATAAACTACTCATACAAATGCATCTTGGTGTTCCGTGCAGCGCATGGGCATCTTGCTAGTAGGGAGAAGGAGTTTGTGTGACACATATCTAGCTATATTAAGGGATAGGTAGATAGCATTTGTGTGAGGCATACTTAAAGCATCACGAAGCCAAACAAACGATGTTCATGCAGGTGACGGAAAAAATGAAGTGAGAAACAATGTACGCGCGTGTGTGAGTTTGTGTGTGTGTGTGTGTGTGTGTGTGAGAGAGAGAGAGAGAGCAAAATCTCAAAACAAAAGGTGCTCTGCTCGAATCCCATTGTATGTATTCATATGGTTCCAGAACTCGAGTTAACCTTAGGCCTATGTGTGAGAGACATAATTATACTTTGAGACATTAGTGGATGTGGGTGGGCGGAATTAAAGGGGTGGGCGTGTTCGACAGAGAGAGCGTGTGTGTTTCTATGTGAAAGACTTGTAGGACTGGGTAGAAAGACGAATTCTAACCTTGACGGAGGGAGAGTAATACATGAAGTGTGCGTGTGTGATTCCGATGCCCACAGGAAAATGAGATATGTATGCATGTGAGAGAGATTGCACAATTCATTCACGTATCACTATCTAGCGATCATGGACGTGCATCGCTTGAACATAAATCAATATCTACTTCGTATCGTCGCCAAAGGTACAATATCGATTCAAAGCTATAAAGATTGGACACTCACATATCACATTTTTTCTATTTAAATAAATCTTTTCAGTTGTGCATGCCAAAGTTACAGTGATGTTTCTTCAAACAACCAATGTAGCTATCATGTACATGCACCATTGTTACTCTTGCATTCAAATTCATTAGTCTTGGATGATTTAAGGTTCTATTATGAAGTAATATATGTAATATTCATATAAGAATTCAACGAGTACGCAATTTATGAAATGGAGGCTATGTAATCAGATGAGGTAACACTTTTAAGTAGCGGACTACAATATCCATTTCTTTTTCTGTGCCTCTACACTAACACGTCAATGCATTATCTTTAGGGGCATAAATGTAAATGTAAATACAAAATAAATAACCAATGGCACTAAATTATCTATTTACATGAGAAATACATAGGCTGAGCATTTGATCCTTTTTTTTGTGAAGGCGCCACTACACCAGTACGATTGGTCGTGCCCGTGTGAACGTCGAGGTTATCGGCGCATCATACCGAGTTATTGTCTTTTTTCTGGGGTGGACTTCACACGAGTTATTAAATGCTGACGTGTGCCCCATGTACACTGTAACGCCCCGGATCCGATGCGCCAGGTGTCTGCCAATTATCCGTCGTTGTTGCCATGTCATTTGCTTGCGTGTTGCATTTTATCATGTCATCATGTGCATTGCATTGCATACGTGTTCATCTCATGCATCCTAGCATTTTCCCCATTGTCCGTTTTGCAATCCGGCACTCCTATGCCCTCCGGCATTCCCCTTTTTGTCTCTCGTTGTGAGCGGCTGTTAAACGTTCTTGGAATGGACCGAGTCTTGCCAAGCGGCCTTGGTATAGCACCGGTAGACCGCCTGTCAAGTTTCGTGCCATTTGGAGGTCATTTGGTACTACAACGGTTAACCGGGTAACCGTAAAAGCCTCCTTCTCTTTGCAGACCAACACCCTTCCAAAGTGGCCCAAAACCCAGCAAACTACCCTCCATGCTCTCGGTCGTTCGATCACGATCGTGTGGGTGAAAACCGCTCCTCATTTGGACTCTCCTAACTCCCAAAAATCTATAAATAGCCCCCTCCCCCGAAATTCACGGATGAAATCCTACCCTAACCCTAGCCCATTTCTTCCTCCGTGCGCCGGACACGTCCGCCCAGTGCCGGACATGTCTGCCACCGTCCCTCGACGAATCTGACGCTGCCACATCACCGTGTCCGTCCGCAGCGCCTCCCGCGGCCCGCCGGGGCCCAGGCGGGGCCCGCCCGGCCCGATCCGGCCGCGCCGCCTGCGCCGCCGCCCGCGCTGGCCGGGGCTGCCGCCGCCCGCTGCCTCGCGACCCCGTCGCCGGATCGCCGCCGCCGCAGCCTCTGCCGCCGCCGCCCGGCCCCCGCTCCCGTCCCGCACCGCCGCGGAGCTCCGCCGCCGCTCTACTCCGCCGGAGCCGCGCCGCCCGCAAGCACCGGCCTCGCCGGCCTCCGGCCGCCCCGCTCGCCGCCGACCTCCGTCGCCTGAAGGCCGCCGGCCTCCTCCGCCGCCGTCCCGCGCCGGATCCGGCCAGATCCGGCGGGGGCCCGTCCTCCCCGACCCTCTCCGGTCTCCTTCCTCCTCTCCGGCCAAGTCCGGCGACTCTCCGGCGAACCTGGATCTACGTGCAAGTCAACCCAGATCTGGAGCTAGAGGTTGACCCCCGAAAATCGTCTGTCCCGAATATTTTTTCGCATAATCATGCCATGTTCATCGCATCATATCTCTGCATCCGTAGCTCCATTTTGTCCGTGTAATATGTCAAATTGTTCGTCTCAACGAGTACATCATTTCATTCCATTGCATCATGTTCATTTGAGGTCATCTTGATTCCTGAATCATCATTGCAAGAGTGCTTCATAATGTTGTCTGTTGTCTGTTAACAGAACTAGCTCTTTTGTCATTTTTGCCATGATTGATGTGTGCATCCTATGAGGTTGATGTCTACATGTGTTTTGAACTATGCCATGTCTTCTTTACAGAGGTGCTTACCATGTAGTTTTGTGATCAATGTGCTGACTAGCACAAGCATGTAAACTAGGCTTCGTGATGTTGCTGATTTTAGTCCCTGTTCTGCTGTTATTTTGATGCCATGTAAACATGATGCTACAGAGAGATCCGTGCATATTTTGAGTTACTTCGGTAAAGGTGTTTTGAACATATGGTTATGATCTATCCATTCATGCCCTTGTTTGCAATTATGGAGTAGTCTAGCATGTCATTTTCGTGCTCTACTTTGGCTTCAAAATGTTTCCTGGCAGATTGTTTACATGTTATCCAATTTTGCCAAGGTTGTTGTAGTTGATCCTTGCATGCTATGAACTTGATCTTGCCATGCTTAGCTTCATGAACATGCCTTCTTAGTGTTGGGTGCCTTGCCATGCCATGTATTGCTCTGTGGTGAGTGGTACAAGCTCATCAACATGCCTTCATAATTCTGTTCCTGCCATGTATGAATGTGTAATATAACTTGCCATGTTTACATGGGTGCCATCATATCTTCTGAACCTTTTTGGTTCATGGTCAGTAAAGGACTTTTGATCTATGCAATTAGTAGGTTCAATCCATGCCTTTGTTTTCCATGATAAGTTCATGTAACATGTTGTTTGATAGCTCTAAACATTGCAACCTGATGTTATTTTCTGCAAAGTCTGGATTGTTATTATTTGCAATCTTGCCATGTGTGTTTGAGCATGTTCTAGTGATTTCTGGAGATAGCTCAGTGTTCATGTTTTGTTATGCTCTACCTGTACATCATGCCCATCTCTTTTGTTTTCATGTTGAGATGCTGTAGCATGTTGTTTTGATGCTTGCAATATGCCTAGTTGTTGTTTTGTACAGATTGTTGCTATAACTTGTATAGTGTGTGTGTGTTGAACCGTTGCACCATTTTGAGTGTGCTCTATATGAAACTTGCTTAGAATTGCACGTAGCTTCATATTATCATGTTGCATCCTTGTTTTGGTGTGTTTGCTTGATGTTTGGGTGCATTTTGCATCAATGCCATGTTTAACTTGTTTTGCTCATATCTTCTAGGCCGTAGCTCCAAATCTAATAAACTTTATATGTAACTTGACTAGAATCTCGTGTAGATCATCTTGGTGCATCTTAACTTGCTGTTTAAAAACTTGAACATAAGGTTTATTCAGATCTGTACCAACTTCGAAATTTGCATATGAGGACTTACCGGAATTGTTATATGTTGTTCCCGGCCTCATTTAAACTTGCTTTGATGTGTTGCTCTTGTTTGCATCATCTCTTGCCATGAGTAGCTTCATGTAGTCTTGTTTTGCATCATGCTTGGTTGCGCATCATGTCTTGTATATGTGTGGTGTGTTTACTATGTTGTGCGCTTCTTCTCGATAGTTCCCGTTTCGTTGCGATCGTGAGGATTCGTTCGTCTACGCTTGGTTCAGCTTCATCAGTTCGTCTTCTTCATGGACTCGTTCCTCTTCCTTGAGGGATTTCAGGCAAGATGACCGCTACCCTGGATCTCACTACTATCATTGCTATGCTAGTTGTTTCATTCTATTGCTATGCTGCGCTACCTATCACCTGTTCTTCAAGCCATCCCAAATTGCCATGAACCTCTAACCTTTGACACTCTTCCTAGCAAACCATTGCTTGGCTATGTTACCGCTTTTCTCAGCCCCTCTTATAGCGTTGTTAGTTGCAGGTGAAGTTGAAGATTGCTCCATGGTGGACAGGATTATGTTGGGATATCACAATATCTCTTATATTATCATTCATGCATCTATATACTTGGTAAAGGGTGGAAGACTCGGCCTTATGCCTGGTGTTTTGTTCCACTCTTGCCGCCCTAGTTTCCATCATATCGGTGTTATGTTCCTGGATTTTGCGTTCCTTACGCGGTTGGGTGATTTATGGGACCCCCTTGACAGTTCGCTTTGAATAAAACTCCTCCAGCAAGGCCCAACCTTGGTTTTACCATTTGCCTCACCACCACCTATACCTTTCCCTTGGGTCGGCCAACCCGAGGGTCATCTTTATTTTTAGCCCCCCCGGGCCAGTGCTTGTCTAAGTGTTGGTCCAAACTGAGCTGCCTGCGGGGCCACCTCGGGGAAACTTGAGGGTTGGTTTTACTCGTAGCTAGACTCATCCTGTGTTGCCCTGAGAACGAGATATGTGCAGCTCCTATCGGGATTGTTGGCGCATCGGGCGGCTTTGCTGGTCTTGTTTTACCATTGTCGAAATGTCTTGTAAACCAGGATTCCGAGTCTGATCGGGTCTTCCTGGGAGAAGGTATATCCCTCGTTGATCGCGAGAGTTTATCATGGGCTAAGTTGGGACACCCCTGCAGGGTTTAAACTTTCGAAAGCCGTGCCCGCGGTTATGGGCAGATGGGAATTTGGTAATGTCCGGTTGTAGATAACTTGACACCAGATCCGAATTAAAACGCATCAACCGCGTGTGTAGCCGTGATGGTCTCTTTTCGGCGGAGTCCGGGAAGTGAACACAGTTTCTGGGTTATGTTTGACGTAAGTAGGAGTTCAGGATCACTTCTTGATCATTGCTAGCTTCACGACCGTTCCGCTTGTTCTCTTCTCGCTCTTATTTGCGTATGTTAGCCACCATATATGCTTAGTCGCTGCTGCAGCCTCATCACTTTACCCCTTCCTTTCCCTTTAAGCTTTGCTAGTCTTGATACCCATGGTAATGGGATTGCTGAGTCCTCGTGGCTCACAGATTACTACAACAACAGTTGCAGGTACAGGTTATGCGATGATCTTGACGCGAGCGCGATGTTTGCTTGTTTTGGAGTTCTTCTTCTGCTTCTTCTTCGATCAGGGGATAGGTTCCAGGTCGGCAACCTGGGCTAGCAGGGTGGATGTCGTGTGAGTTTCTGTTTGTGTTTCATCCATAGTCGGATGATGCTCTTATCTATTGTGATATTGTATTCGTGTGGCATTGTATGCCTCTTGTATGTATCCCCATCTTTTATGTAATGTTGATGTAATGATATCCACCTTGCAAAAGCGTTTCAATATGCGGGTCTATCCTTGGTGGGACCTTCGAGTTCCTTTTGGATAGGGTCGCATATTGGGTGTGACATACACAGTCTCGCATGACCTTCCCACTAGCACGGTCAAAAATTAGTTGAAACTGGATACGAACGATCCCGCGGGCGGCAAAATCTCCCGCCTCCTTCTGAAATTTCCGCCACCTTAGTCTTTAGCATGTGAAATTCCCCTTTTGTCCTTGGTGCACGGAGACCAACAGTTACAATACCGCCCTCATCTACATAATAGGTCGGGGCAGCTTTGTAACTTTCGGTTCCCCCCACTACACGGCATCCCCATTTCCTCTCCCCCTCCAGCAAAAATGACTAACTCCACAGCACTAGAGCATCTTACATCACGCCGTCCGTACTTCATCGGCCTTTCTCTCCTCCCCTCTCAAAACCCTAGACTGCTCATCCACTGGTGTAGCAGAGCCCATTCACTACCAGCGGTGTCCACCTCGCCGGATCTGCTTCTGCGGCCGCATCTACCCCTCCCACCTCCCCTAGAAACAAGTAGATTGCTCATCCACCACTGTACCACTGCCCATTCAGTGTCGGCCTTGTCCACGGCGCCGGATCTGCTTCCCCGGTACTCTCGTCAACTACAGTGCATCTACAGCAGCTCACTCGTACTCCCCACCGGAGACGCTTCATCCACACCCCCCGGGGTCGCCCCACCGACGCCCCCGCGACGGCCTCCGATCCTCTTCACCGACACCTTCCTCAACCCACCCGGAGCCGCTTCGCCGACACAATCATGAACCCTACCGGAGTAGCTTCGCCTATACCATTCTCAACCCTACCAGGGCCTCTTTGCCAACACACAAGTCCACGGCCTCAGATCCGCTTCCTCGAACCCACATCCAATCTACCGGAGAAGCTTCCAACGCCCCTTCCACGGCCGCAGATCCACATCGTCGACAGCATCCTTAACCCAACCACTGGAGCAGCTTCACCTACGCCCTCGTCCATAGCCACAGATCCGCTTCGCCCACACTGTAGTCCACCCTACCGGAGCCGCTCCACAAACACCCTACCCGATGGTTCTAGACCTCCTTACTGGACCCCGACACCAGCGCAACATCATCACCCTTGATGTTTCTAACCTGATTCCCACCATTTGGCAAGATGCCAAGCACCCTCCTCGGCCTTGGTCCTTGTCACCTTTAAACCCATCTAGCATCACCTGCCCGATGTACTTCAAATATACTAACAGGTCATTGTTACCTGTTATGCAACTGGCAAAAACTACAAGGACGATGTTTCTTCTGGATCTAATAGCTTGGCCAACCAAGATCCTGGACTGAGGCATTTCTATGATCTTATAAGTGCGTCTCTCTCTCTCTCTCTCTCTCTCTCTCTCTCTCTCTCTCTCTTGTATTGTTCTGTGCCTGCCAGCGTGCTTTGCTAGGATTTTCGACCAGTAATCCCTTTGTGCAGACAATGATTTCTACTACTGGCTGCTAAATTAGATATGTAGATGTCATACATGATACTATCTCGTACCTCTGTTCCTAAATATAAGTCTTTCTAGAGATTCCACTGTAGGCTACATACGGAGCAAAATGAGTGAATCTACACTCAAAAATGCATCTATATACATCTGTATGTGGTCCATACTAGAATCTCTTTGAAGACATATATTTAGGAACAGAGGCGGTACATTACACAAAATCGTAGGTGGCATGTAGGAATTCCAGTGCACTACATTAGGCTCCCTTAGAGTGCCTGCTAGTCAAGCACACAGAGTCATGGCTAGTTTATGCTACGCACACAATCATTAGTTGGTGGTTTAAATATGCGCAAGGGATATGCAATGTATTATCATGTAGAGATGTCTGAAATTAGCCGTGTCAACTTGCAGATAGGGTTACACAATGAAAAAGTACAAGATGTATGTTCCAATTTCATGGAACGTCGCAAGAAAAGGAGAGGCAGCAGTGAGCCTATACAGTGTGCTATGGTACATCACTCCACCATTGCAATCATCGTGACATGTTATTTGTATGTCAGTTCTATTGGCCAAGTTTCTTAGGGACAGTTATTACGAGTTATCCTAAGAAAATAAACACCTGTGAATATAAGCTCCATGTAATAAGCCAACCAGTTCTTTTCATTGCCTTTTCAGCTTATCTATGGTATGATCAGTGAAAAGTCTAGATTGCATTATATTTTTCATTTTGTTGCCCATATGAAAATTAATTTGACTTGCAAACATCACTAATTGAACCTAGGGCACTAATTAATATGATAGGAAAACAGACCATCACTATTTGCTCAAAATGCAAATACAAAGATACCATCTACTTGGCACAATCTGCTTTGGTCAATGTTTTCCATGAAGATCCCATTGCCTAATTTAAACGAAGAACGCATGACCCACATTTAAATGAAGAACAATTATTTATTGAAATCCGATGGTCCAAGTGGCTGGTTGTTATCATATAGCAGCACCACCTGAAAGCATCATATAGCAGCAGCAGCAGCTCATAGCAACTCATCATACAACAACAACAACAACAACAACAACAACAACAACAACAATAACAACAACAAAAGTGTGCAATTCATCATACACCAGCAGCAGCTCACTGCAATTCATCATATAGTAGCAGGAGGAGCAGCTCATAGCAATTCATCATATAGCAGCAGCAGGAGCAGCTCATAGCAATTCATCATATAGCAGCAGCAGGAGCAGCTCATAGCAATTCATCATATAGCATCAGCAGGAGCAGCTCATAGCAATTCATCATACAGCAACAGCAGGAGCAGCTTATAGCAACTCATCATATAGCAGCAGCGCAGCTCATAGCAATTCATCATATAGCACCAGCAGCACCTCATAGCAATTCATCATATAGCAGCAGCAGCTCATAGCAATTCATCATATAGCAGTAGCAGGAGCAGCTCATAGCAATGCATCATATAGCAGCAGCAGAAGCAGCTCATAGCAATTCATCATATAGTGGATCAGAATGAAAATTTGGCACAAAATCAGAGGAGATCCTCACCTTGTTGGATGAGCTCATCCTTCAACAGCACCTCAAGGCCACAACCTGGGAGGATGGGAGGGGGAATAAGGTGCCTTCTGCCGCAGTGTGGCATCAACCGTAGTTGTGCAGCGCCCGCAGGAGTAGTGCATTGGATGAACCACAGTGGAGTAGCTGCTGGAGACCATGAGAATGAGGGGCGATGCTAGAGGGAGGAGCAGCCAGGGAGATTTGCCCCTACCCGCTGGCCATGTAGCCTAGCTGGACAGAGCATCGTCGAGGACCAGGCCAGATGGGACCAGAGGCGATGGCTCGCTGCAGGAACCCTAGTGATGCAGGCAGGGGATCGAGGTAGAGGGAAAGGGGAGAGGAGATGCAAGCGGGCAGGGCAATGAACGCTTGCGTGTTTGTTTTTACTTGAGGGTGAGGTGTGACGCGGGCGTCGGCAGTTGTATTTTGAGTGTAATAAAGGCAGACAATAGAGTCATTTCACTATTCCCCTTCCCTTCAATCTTTAGTGAGGTTCTACCCAAACCACCCCCCGTCCAAAGAAAAATTAGTTAAGCCCAAGCTCATAACTTAAAAATGACTCCTTTACATCTTTTATGGCTTATTTTGACCATAAGCCCTGAAAAGGCGGAATCGAACTGGCCCTTAACCTGCAATTCAATTGTGCGTGCAATGATGAATCACTCCTACCTTCTATAGTGTACATTTAGGCATCATTATACATGGCATAACCTAATACATGTGCATTCCATTGTAGAATCTCGAATATGCAATGTTTATGTTAGTTCATACGTTCCACATGATGTTTAAATGCCCCTTAAATCTAGTCAGTCAAGTGATGGTCTTTAAGCCTCCTTCTTTGCTTCTTTTCTTGATATGTAAGATTTGCTCACACATCTGTTCAATTGCTTGTTTGTATCAGCCAGCCATACTAGGACTGTTTGCTTTGATTCCTTGTTATTCTTGACCTAACACTCTAACAGAGCTTCTCAACGATTTAAACACTAAGGGCTGCTGTAGTGGGGCCTTGTCTAACTCATTGGTGACATAAAGGTTTGGCTGTACACTAAAGTAGGCTCTCCAAGAGTACCTGGAGATCCAGTTCAAAGGTATGCCTAGATCTAGTTTATACTAGGCTAATGCTTGCATAGTTTTTCTTGCTGTAGTATGTTTGTATGAAACCCTCTGCTGTTCATTATTCTCCCTAAGACTTTAATTGAGCTATATAATGGTCAACTCCTTGCTTACTTATACGCAATGTCTTGTCTAAATTTGTAACTTGTCTGTGTTTTGGATTGGGCCCCAACATCATGCTCCTCTCGTGAGCTAAGAGAGATTTCTGTATGCAGGCTGCACAGACTACCTTTTTTATAATTTTTAAAATATCACCTGCTTATGCTTAATGATGTGTAATATTTATTATTAGTCCTGTTTTGCCATGTACAAAATAGTCTTTCTTGCTCGCTTCACTTTTGTAACTATATTTTTGCCCTAGTCATGTGTACTTACAGAAACATTTCAGGATGAAGTGACATCAACACAAAGATCTGCGAGTAGTGCGGCATGGCCATTACCGAATGATTATGGATTGGAATTGGAATGTGCTGATGTTCTCGAGCATCAACTAGAGGTGGCAAGACAACGTGTATATGATTCTCAACGTACAGTCAACAAGTTGAGACTGGACATGCAGGTATTACATGCAGGAGTCAAAAAATGAAACAAGACACTGAGTTAACCACAAAGGAATTGGAGATTTTGCAGAATGAAATTTGTGCTATCTGAATCTGGCCAATCCTATTTTCTGAAGAGAGTATAGTTCAAATGGTAAGTTATGTTGATGCGCGTCCATAATGTATGAGCTGTATTTGCCAAGTGTATGTAATTTGTTGTTTGTGTATGCTTTATTATCACTGGTGCCGAACCATAATGCCAGTGGGTATAATCGGCTGTAATTTCTTTATTGTATAGTGTAGGATTATTCTATGTTTCTATGCCTTAGTCTCTTTATTGTATAGTGTATGGTTTTTAGATGTGATAGTATAGAGTAGGATGATTCTTTGAATACGCTATATCGTTCAAACGGGGGCAACTCGCCCAAACGTTGTAGTGACCATGGCCCTCCACGGGCCGTATAATCCATGGGCCATCTACGGGATGGACAATCCATGGCCTTCTATGGCCGTCGGATCCAAGGGCCTTCTATGGGCCGTCGGATCCATGGGCCTTCTATGGGCCGTCGGATCCATGGGCCTTCTATGGGCCATCGGATCCATGGGCCGTCGGATCCATGGGCCTTCTACGTCCCATTGGATCCATGCGCCTTCTACGGGCCGTCTCATCTATGGGCCTTGTACGGGCCATATAATGGGCCGTAAATGGGCTAGAGTGGAAATCGTACATTTTATGGGCTGACCATAATGGGCCGTTAATAGGACGTATTTGATGATACTATGAAAATGGCACAACGGATTAACGGGCCACAAATGGGCCGACTGTATCCACGGGTTGAATTTGGCCCACAAGCAGAAAAGGCCAGTAACGGGCCGCTAGTAACCGAATGCTGGAAATGAGTCCAAGAGTAAATGGGCCCTGAGAAGGCCGGAAGGTAACACGGGCTGGAAACAACCCAATGGAATAATGGGCCGCTAATGGGTATAAAGCAATACACTATTCATTATGGGCCGGTTTCACCACGGGCTGTTAAATGGTCCAAGAGTTACAAAGGGACTCATATGGGCCGAAAGACATCATGGGCCATACATGGGCTGGAAGTTACAACGGGCTGGAATCATATTGGACGGCCCAGATGATGCTACTGGGCCTAATTCCGGTAGGCCGTAATGGGTCGTGAGTTAGCGGGATGTAAATGGGCTATATGCGAACAAGCCGTTAACAGGCTTTCCGTGGGCCGGCCCGCTACCTTTTGACGAAGTCAAATGGGCCGGCCTTTTCACCAGAATGGGCCTCTGTTGTGTCGTGCCATGTGTCAACGTATCATAGGTTCCTTCCGTCCAATGAATGGATGACATCTATCCCAACGGTGAACCGACACGTGGTTCCTCCGGCCAATGAGAAATTTACACGTGGAAAATCCCCATTGGTCGGGGCTGTTAACCGGTTATCGGATCCAAAACCGGACCCGATAGCTTAACGGTGTTTTGTTATGATGGATGCCACGTGTCGGTCACCCTTGACGAAAGCACTTCTGTGACGCGTGGTTTATCATCATGGAAGTGGACACTTCCGTGATGATAATTTTGGTAATGTCATGGAACACTTCTATGACAGCACATGTATGACTATCTTGATTCTGTCATAAAATCATCATGGATGTACATGCATGACAGAAAACGTGACCTACTGTGACAAACATTTATCATCACGGAAGTGTATTTTTTTGTAGTGCATGTCATCCATCATGAAAGAATAGTTATTGTGTATAACACGATGGGGACACAAATTGAGAATGCAATTATATGGCACATCAATATCATGTTTAATCATGGGGAGAATATGGTGCACACAAGTATTGATCTGCAGTGAATGGGATGGATCAAAATCTCCTAAAATGCATGAGCAAACTATGGGGGTTTCTTCATGAGCAGTATCAGAAACATCATATGGAGAAAATGGACAACATTCAAAACAATGCATATCTGAAACTGGGTGGTCATGAAATGGCACATGAGATAAATGATGCAAAGGGAGCATATCAATATCATCACAAGAAAAACAAATGCCAATAACCATGGGCTTGTCATCTATGCCATATGTGCAGATTGGATTTATTTTAATGGCATATGCATAATCACTATGAAGAGATTGCAAATAATACATATGGTTGATCTCATGCATAGCATATTACAAGTCAAGCGGATTATCAAACATGATGTTACCTAAAGAATTGTCACAAGAAATCCTATGTAACATGGCATCACAACTAATAGACTCCACATGAGAATTATCATACTCATCATAAATGGGAAAATCATCGCATGGGGAAATCATACTAGCATGAAGCATGGTACTAGGTGGATCAACATCATGCAAGCAATCAATGTCAAGAATGTCCACTAGTGGGACTAGAGCATCACCTTCACCTATGTTACCTTTTTCATTCCACTCAAGTGGTGTAAGTGAGGTGGGAAAGACCAAATGGTGGTCATCTTCATCTTGATGGAACCATGTGGAGGATGCATCATATTCCACCATGGCCATCGTCCTGACCAAAGGAAGGACGAAGTCATCGAGCATCGGCGCGTCATCATAGATGGGACCTAGCACCAAATGAGAAGACACAATAAAGGAAGAGGTCAAGTCGTTAGTGTTGAAAGTGGCCTCACATGACCTATCAACTATCTCACTCGCTCTATATGGTGGTTCACTCACTCCCTCAAAATAGGTGCACTCAATGTCACATATGGTGGAGTCACTCATCTCACTCAAGTGGTGGGGATTATGGCTCTCCTCACATGGGGATTGTGGCAACTCATCGTAGAGGGGGCTACTGCTGAAGTCACTCTCACTCTCAATATGGTGGCACAAGTCACTCAAGTCATCTTACGTCGCCGTGGTCGAAGGGAAAATCCCATGCTCAACCATCTCATCGTCATCGCCGTGGATGAAGGCCGAAGATGGCACATCATCACTCTCGCCTCCTAAGATGGAAGCATCATGTGTACTCGCTGATGTCTACTACACAACCTTCTTCTTGTAGACAATGTTGGGCCTGCAAGTGCACAGGTTTGTAGGACAGTAGCAAATTTCCCTCAAGTGGATGACCTAAGGTTTATCAATCCGTGGGAGGCATAGGATGAAGATGGTCTCTCTCAAGCAACCCTACAACCAAATAACAAAGAGTCTCTTGTGTCCCCAACACACCCAATACAATGGTAAATTTTATAGGTGCACTAGTTCGGCGAAGAGATGATGATACAAGTGCAAAATAGATAGTAGATGTGGGTTTTTCTAATCTGAAATAATAAAAACAGCAAGGTAACTAAAGATAAAAGTGAGCGTAAACGGTATTGCAATGATAGGAAACAAGGCCTAGGGTTCATACTTTCACTAGTGCAAGTTCTCTCAACAATAATAACATAGATAGATAATATAACAAGCCCTCAACATGCAACAAAGAGTCACTCCAAAGCCACTAATAGCGTAGAACAAACGTAGAGATTATAGTAGGGTACGAAACCACCTCAAAGTTATTCTTTCGGATCAATCTATAAAAGAGTTCGAACTAGAATAACACCTTAAGATACAAATCGACCAAAACCCTAATGTCACCTAGATACTCCATTGTCACCTCAAGTATCCGTGGGCATGATTATACGATATGCATCACACAATCTCAGATTCATCCAACCAACATAAAAGTACTTCAAAGAGTGCCCCAAAGTTTCTATCGGAGAGTCAAGAACGTGTGCCAACCCCTATGCATAGGTTCCCAATGTCACGAAACCCGCAAGTTGATCACCAAAACATACATCAAGTGGCACATGATATCCCATTGTCACCACAGATAATCACGGCAAGACATACATCAAGTGTTCTCATAAAAGACTTAATCCGATAAGATAACTTCAAAGGGGAAACTCAATTCATCACAAGAGAGTAGAGGGGGAGAAACATCATAAGATCCAACTACAATAGCAAAGCTCGGGATACATCAAGATCGTGCCATAGAGGGAACACAAGAGAGAACACGAGAGAGAGAGATCAAACACATAGCTATGGTACATACCCTCAGCCCTGAGGGTAAACTACTCCCTCCTCATCATGGATAGCACCGGGATGATGAAGATGGCCACCGGTGATGGGATCCCCCTCCGGCAGGGCGCCGGAATGGGCTCCCGAGAGGTTTTTGGTGGCTACAGAGGCTTGCGGCGGCGGAACTCCCGATCTATCCTCTGCTCTGGAAGTTTTACGATACATAGGTATATATGGGTGCAGGGAGTACGTCGGTGGAGCTACGGGGGCCCCACGAGGCAGGGGGCGCGCCCTAGGGGGGTGGGCGTGCCCCCCACCCTCGTGAGCACCTCCTGTATCTTCTGACGTGGGGTCCAAGTCCATCAGGTGGGTTTCCTTCCAAAAATAACTTCTCCAGTTGATTTTGTTCCGTTTTGACTCCGTCTGATATTCCGTTTCTTCAAAACACTGAAATAGGCAAAAAAAACAGCAATTCTGGGTTGCGCCTCCGGTTAATAGGTTAGTCCCAAAAATGATATAAAAGTGGAAAATAAAGCCCAATATAGTCCAAAATAGTAGATAAAGTAGCATGGAGCAATCAAAAAATTTAGATACGTTGGAGACGTATCAGGCATCCCCAAGCTTAATTCCTGCTCGTCCTCGAGTAGGTAAATGATAAAAAGAGAATTTTTGATGCGGACTGATACTTTGGCATAATTTCAATGTAAATCTTCTTAATTGTGGTATGAATATTCAGATCCAAAAGATTCAAGACAAAAGTTCATATTGACATAAAAATAATAATACTTCAAGCATACTAACTAAGCAATTATGTCTTCTCAAAATAACATGGCCAAAGAAAGTTATCCCTACAAAATCATATAGTCTGGATATGCTCCATCTTCCCCACACAAAATATTTAAATCATGCACAACCCCGATGACAAGCCAAGCAATTGTTTGATACTTATGACATTCTCAAAACTTTTTCAATCTCCACGCAATACATGAGCGTGAGCCATGGACATAGCACTATATGTGGAATAGAATGGTGGTTGTGGAGAAGACAAAAAGAGGGAAGATAGTCTCACATCAACTAGGCGTATCAACAGGCTATGGAGATGCCCATCAATAGATATCAATGTGAGTGAGTAGGGATTGCCATGCAACGGATGCACTGGAGCTATAAGTATATGAAAGCTCTACAAAAGAAACTAAGTGGGTGTGCATCCAACTCGCTTGCTCACGAAGACCTAGGGCACTTGAGGAAGCCCATCATTGGAATATACAAGCCAAGTTCTATAATGAAAAATTCCCACTAGTATATGAAAGTGACAAAATGAGAGACTCTCTATCATGAAGATCTTGGTGCTACTTTGAAGCACAAGTGTGGTAAAAGGATAATAGCATTGTCCCTTCTCTCTTTTTATCTCATTTTTTTTGGGCCTTTTCTCTTTTTTGGCCTCTTTTTTTATTATTATTTGGGCTTCTTTGGCCTCTTTTATTTTTTTCGTCCGGAGTCTCATCCCGACTTGTGGGGGAATCATGGTCTCCATCATCCTTTCCTCACTTGGGACAGTGCTCTAAAAAATGATGATCGTCCCACTTTTATTTTTCTTACAACTCAACAATTACAACTCCATTCTTAGAACAAGGTATGACTCTATATGAATGCCTCCGGTGGTGTACCGGGATATGCAATGAATCAAGAGTGACATGTATGAAAGAAGTATGAACGGTGGCTTTGCCACAAATACGATGTCAACTACATGATCATGCTAGCAATATGACAATGATGGAGCGTGTCCTAATAAACGGAACGGTGGAAAGTTGCATGGCAATATATCTCGGAATGGCTATGGAAATGCCATGATAGGTAGGTATGGTGGCTGTTTTGAGGAAGGTATATGGTGGGTGTATGATACCGGCGAAAAGTGTGCGGTATTAGAGAGGCTAGCAAAGGTGGAAGGATGGGAAAATGTGTGTATAATCCATGGACTCAACATTAGTCATAAAGAACTTATATACTTGTTGCAAAAATCTAGAAGTTATCAAAGCAAAGTATTACGCGCATGATCCTAGGGGGATAGATTGGTAGGAAAAGACCATCGCTCGTCCCCGACTGCCACTCATAAGGAAGACAATCAATAAATAAATCATGCTCCGAGTTCATCACATAACGGTTCACCATACGTGCATGCTACGGGAATCACAAACTCCAACACAAGTATTATTTAAATTCACAACTAATCAACTAGCACGACTTTGATATTATCACCTCCATATCTCAAAACAATTATCAAGCATCAAACTTATCTTAGTATTCAACACACTCATAAGAAAGTTTCACATATCTTGAATACCAAGTATATTAACATTAAGCAAATTACCATGCTATTAAAGACTCTCAAAATAATATAAGTGAAGCATGAGAGTTCATCTATTTCTTCAAATAAAACCACCATTGTGCTCTAAAAGATATAAGCGAAGTACTAGAGCAAACAACAAACTACTCCGAAAGATATAAGTGAAGAACAATGAGTAGTCGAATAATTATGCAACTATGTGAAGACTCTCCCATTTAATAATTTGAGATCTTGATACTTTATTCACACAGCAAGCAAAGCTAAAGAAAACTACATTGCAAGGATGGCACAACTCAAGTGAAGAAGCAAAAACTTAGGATCAGCCGATACTAACCGATAGTTGTCGAAGAAGAAAGGTGGGATGCCTACCGGGGCATCCCCAAGCTTAGATGCTTGAGACTTCTTGAAATATTATCTTGGGGTGTCTTGGGCATCCCCAAGCTTGAACTTTTGTGTCTCCTTAATTCCTCTCATATCATGGTTTCTGTTTTTATCAAAAGCTTCATTCACAACAAACTCAACAAGAACTCATGAGATAGGTTAGTATAAACCAATGCAAAACCTTATCATTTTCTACTGTAAAAAATCACTAAAATTATTATTCAACATTGAATACTAAATACCTCTGCATATTTAATACTTCTATCTGCAAGTAGAATCATTAAACAAGCAAACATATGCAAACAATGCAACCATAACAGCAATCTGCCAAAACAGTACAGTCTGTAAAGAATGCAAGAGTCATCATACTTCCCTAACTCCAAAAATTATGAACTAAAATTCCCACTATAATACATTTATCAGAGCTCAATAATCAAAAAGGTTCAACATTATACCACTCTCTGACTTTTCTAGGGAATTTTTTCAACAGCGGTAAACTTTCTGTTTTCAAACAGCAACATGTATACTAGCAAAATAAGCATGGCAAAGGCTATCCTTGACTTCTTATTGAAACTAAAGATGCAAAACACTAATCTAAATAACAGAAAGAAAAAACTAACAAGAGAAAATGACGCTCCAAGCAAAACACATATCATGTGGTGAATAAAAATATAGCTCCAAGTAAAGTTACCGATGAACGAAGACGAAAGAGGGGATGCCTTCCGGGGCATCCCCAAGCTTAGGCTCTTGGTTATCCTTGAATATTACCTTGGGGTGCCTTGGGCATCCCCAAGCTTAGGCTCTTGCCACTCCTTATTCCATAGTCCATCGAATCTTTACCTAAAACTTGAAAACTTCACAACACAAAACTCAACAGAAAACTTGTAAGCTCCGTTAGTATAAGAAAATAAAACCACCACTTAGGTACTGTAATGAACTCATCCTAAATTCATATTGGTGTAATATCTACTGTACTTCAACTTATCTATGGTTCATACCCTCCGATACTACTCATAGATTCATTAGAATAAGCAAACAACACATAGAAAACAGAATCTGTCAAAAACAGAACAATCTGTAGTAATCTGTATCAAACGTATACTTCTGGAACTCCAAAAATCCTACCAAATTAGAAAGACCTGATAAATTTGTGTACCAATACAGATCAAAAAGAATCAGACAAGAAGAACGTTTCTGTGAATTAAAAAAAACTAATTTACTAGGTGCAAAAGTTTCTGATTCTCAGCAGGATCAACACAACTATCACCGTAAGCCATCTAAAGGTCGTACTTGGCACTTTATTGAAACAAAAGCTATAAAACATGATTACTACAGTAGCATAATCATGTGGACACACAAAAACAGTAAGGATAAATATTGGGTTATCTCCCAACAAGTGCTTTTCTTTAATGCCTTTCTAGCTAGGCATGATGATGATAATGATGCTCACATAAAAGATAAGAATTGAAACATAACGGGAGCATCATGAAGCATATGACTAGCACATTTAAGTCTAACCCACTTCCTATGCATAGGTATTTTGTGAGCAAACAACTTATGGGAACAATAATCAACTAGCATAGGAAGGCAAAACAAGCATAACTTCAAGAATTTAAGCACATAGAGAGGAAACTTGATATTATTGCAATTCCTACAAGCATATATTCCTCCCTCATAATAATTTTCAGTAGCATCATGACTGAATTCAATAATATAACAAGCACCTAAAGCATTCTTTTCATGATCTACAAGCATAGAAAATTTACTACTCTCCACATAAGCAAAATTCTTCTCATGAATAGTAGTGGGAGCAAACTCAACAAAATAACTATCATATGATTTAAATTAGGATCAAGATGACAAGTTTCATGGTTATCATTGTTCTTTAAGGCATACGTGTCATCACAATAATCATCATAGATAGGAGGCATGCTTTCATCATAGTAAATTTGCTCATCAAAGCTTGGGGGACAAAAAATATCATCTTCATCAAACATAGCTTCCCCAAGCTTGTGGCTTTGAATATCATTAGCATCATGGATATTCAAGGAATTCATACTAACAACTTTGCAATCATGCTCATCATTCACATATTTTATGCCAAGCATTCTATGTAATTCTTCTCCTAGCACTTGAGCACAATTTTCCTTTCCATCATTTTCACGAAAGATATTAAAAAGACGTAACGTATGAGACAAACTTAAATCCATTTTTTTGTAGTTTTTCTTTTATAAACTAAACTAGTGATAAAACAAGAAACAAAAAGATTCGATTGCAAGATCTAAAGATATACCTTAAAGCACTCACCTCCCCGGCAACGGCGCCAGAAAAGAGCTTGATGTCTTCTACACAACCTTCTTCTTGTAGACGTTGTTGGGTCTGCAAGTGCACAAGTTTGTAGGACAGTAGCAAATTTCCCTCAAGTGGATGACCTAAGGTTTATCAATCCGTGGGAGGCGTAGGATGAAGATGGTCTATCTCAAGCAACCCTGCAACCAAATAACAAAGAGTCTCTTGTGTCCCCAACACACCCAATACAATGGTAAATGTATAGGTGCACTAGTTCGGCGAAGAGATGATGATACAAGTGCAAAATAGATAGTAGATATGGGTTTTTCTAATCTGAAATAATAAAAACAGCAAGGTAACTAAAGATAAAAGTGAGCGTAAACGGTATTGCAATGATAGGAAACAAGGCCTAGGGTTCATACTTTCACTAGTGCAAGTTCTCTCAACAATAATAACATAGATAGATAATATAACAAGCCCTCAACATGCAACAAAGAGTCACTCCAAAGCCACTAATAGCGGAGAACAAACGTAGAGATTATGGTAGGGTACGAAACCACCTCAAAGTTATTCTTTCGGATCAATCTATAAAAGAGTTCGAACTAGAATAACACCTTAAGATACAAATCAACCAAAACCCTAATGTCACCTAGATACTCCATTGTCACCTCAAGTATCCGTGGGCATGATTATACAATATGCATCACACAATCTCAGATTCATCCAACCAACATAAAAGTACTTCAAAGAGTGCCCCAAAGTTTCTATCGAAGAGTCAAGAACGTGTGCCAACCCCTATGCATAGGTTCCCAATGTCACGAAACCCGCAAGTTGATCACCAAAACATACATCAAGTGGAACATGATATCCCATTGTCACCATAGATAATCACGGCAAGACATACATCAAGTGTTCTCATAAAAGACTCAATCCTATAAGATAACTTCAAATGGGAAAGTCAATTCATCACAAGAGAGTAGAGGGGGATAAACATCATAAGATCCAACTACAATAGCAAAGCTCGGGATACATCAAGATCGTGCCATAGAGGGAACACGAGAGAGAACACGAGAGAGAGAGAGAGAGATCAAACACATAGCTATGGTACATACCCTCAGCCCCGAGGGTAAACTACTCCCTCCTCGTCATGGATAGCGCCGGGATGATGAAGATGGCCACCGGTGATGGGATCCCCCTCCGGCAGGGCACCGGAACGGGCTCCCGAGAGGTTTTTGGTGGCTAAAGAGGCCTGCGGTGGAAGAACTCCCGATCTATCTTCTGTTTTGGAAGTTTTACGATACGTAGGTATATGTGGGTGCAGGGAGTACGTCGGTGGAGCTTCGGGGGCCCCATGAGGCAGGGGGCGCGCCCTAGGGGGGTGGGCGCGCCCCCCACCCTCGTGAGAACCTCCTGTATCTTCTGACGTGGGGTCCAAGTCCATCAGGTGGGTTTCCTTCCAAAAATAACTTCTCCAGTTGATTTCGCTCCGTTTTGACTCCGTCTGATATTATGTTTCTTCGAAACACTGAAATAGGCAAAAAAACAGCAATTCTGGGTTGGGCCTCAGGTTAATAGGTTAGTCCCAAAAATAATATAGAAGTGGAAAATAAAGCCCAATATAGTCCAAAACAGTAGATAAAGTAGCATGGAGCAATCAAAAAATTTAGATACGTTGGAGACGTATCACTTGCCACCTTGTCGCTCGCCTCCAAAGCTTGGTCCTTGAGTGTCTCCGTAGTCGTACTCGTCGCCGCACCGTCTTGAAAAAGAGTCAAAGTAGAATTGGCATCATCAATACCACAAAGAGGAATGGCGGTGGAGTCGAACTTAGAAGCGTCGTCTTGGAGCCCATCAGGCTTGGACATCTTGGTCGTCGTGAAGTGTGCTTGGTGTGGAGAAGTGTAACACCCCGGATATAACCTTCCATAATTGTAACTACAACTCTTGTCATTTTCGGCTATGTGATATGTTATTTCCTCCGTGGTTGGGTTTTTGTCTTTTGTTTTGCATTTTGTTCATGTCATGCATCTCATCTCATAGCATCATGTGCATTGCACCTGCATGTTTTCATAAAGCTTGCATCTGTTCGTAGTTGCCGCATTCCCCCCTTGCCTTCTTAACCGATCCGAGTCCAACCGGGTTTTTCGAGTCCCTCGTGTCTGACCACCTAACCCCCTTGCCTCCATGGCCTTTTGTCACCCCCTCGCATGTGCGTCCGAAACCTTTCCCGAACCCGACCCGGGTTGTGATTACCGATGAGTCCAGATCATCCCCTAACATCTACAAAACATCTCCGTTTTCTTATTTGGACTTCCTAACCTATAGTTTCTCAGCCGTCCGATTTAATCAAAAGGCCCGAACCTAATCCTATTTTCCTATATATAGACCTAACCATCCAAATCAGACCAAACCCTATTTTCTAGGGATCCTCCCCTGTCCAATCTCTGCTGCCACCATCTTCCTCGGAATGCATCCTGAGCCAACCACCTCTCCACCTGCTCGATCCAATCCATCGATCCACTACCTCCCTCGGTTCCCCACCAACCAGAGCCCTCTCATGGCTCCCTTCGATTCCTTCCTCCTCCTGTCCGATGAACCAGCACCGCTCGCCGATCTCGTGCCAGAGGCCTCGACCCCGCCGACAACCATGACCAACAGCAGCTCCTTGCGTGCCCCTGCTCCTCCCCAAGCATGCTCCAGCAGGCCATCCTCACCATCCGTTGCCCCTCACCGGAGCACGCCACCGCCGACGACCTGAACCACCAGGCCGCCCCTCTGCTCCCCTTCGACGTCCCCTTTTTCCTCTCCTTCTCCCTCTCGTCTCACATCTCTCTATCTCTCTCTTTTGCTCCCAGGGAATCGAACGAAGCTCCATCGTGGGACGCCCTCTCCATTGCCGGAGATCCTCGAGCTGACCGGAGCCGTGGGTGAGCTCCTCCACTATGTCTCCCTGCCTTTTCTTCCCCTCGTGTTGCCGCTAATTTCCCCCGCCATGTCATTGTTTTGTTGCATAGGACAGCAGCCATGGCCACGGGCAACGAGCTCCTCCACTATTGTCCGTGACGTCGTCAGCCCATGGGACCCGCCTCCCACGTCTCCTCGTCCGCAGCCCGCCTCCTCTCCTGCTTCCGCCTCCAAGTCCAGCGCCGGCGCCCTGCTCGCCTCCTCTACTTTGCCCCTGTACGAGGTGGACGAGCGCCTCGCTCGCGTTGACCGACCTTGCCCATTCGATCCACCTGCAGTGCCTTCAGGACCCAGCACGCCCCTGCGGGCCTCCCTCTCTGCCAATCGGCCCATGAAGCCCATGGTGAGCCACCTCAAGCCCAGCTCCCCAGCAGATTTCGGCCTGATCTGTTTTTTTACAGATCTGCGATTCTAGCTATTATCCAGGATTTTACTGTTTTACAGAAAAGTCCTTGCACATCATGCATATGATAACTCATTAACCGTGCATCGGATTAAAATGCTTCAAACATGTAAAATGCTTAGAATTTTGTGTAGATTAATAATTTGCCACTTTCATCCATGTTAAATATGTTTAAAATGTTGTTTGTTTAAATTTGCTCAAATGCCATGTTAAAATGCTTTATTTCATAACTAAATAATTGTAGCTCCAATTTTAATAAATTTTATATGTAAATGGGGTGGAAAAAAGCATAGATTAACATGGTTCACTTTGTATTACTGGTTAACAACTCTAAAATATGGTTTAGGGTAGAACAGTACCATTTCTAAAATATGCACATGAGGATTTCCTGGAACTGTTGTTTGTTGTTTCCGGCCTCACTAAAACTTGCCTAGATAGGTAGTTTAATTATCTTTCACCTCTTGCCATGTTTATAACAACATGTAATATTGTTGTGTTCCTAAATGAGAGAGAACTAAATAATTGATGTGGTGTTTCGTCAATATGCAACTCGTTGCATATTGGGCTCCACTTAACTTGTAGTGTTGTTTGTGCATATTGTCATGCCATGCCTCATCAAACCGGACATGCATCATACTTGTTTGTGCATCATGACATATTTATGCTTGTGTGTTTACCATGTTGTTTGCTTCTTTCTGGTTTGCTTCTCTCGTTAGCTTCGGTTTCATTTTGGAGTTGTGAGAATTCGTTCGACTACGTTCGTTTGTCTTCTTCATGGTCTCGTTCTTCTTGCGGGATCTCAGGCAAGATGACCATTACCCTCGATATCACTTCTATCTTTGCTTGCTAGTTGCTTCGTTCTATCGCTATGCTGCGCTACCTATCACTTGTTTACCATGTCTCCCATATTGCCAGGTCAGCCTCTAACCTTTTCACCCTTCCTAGCAAACCGTTGCTTGGCTATGTTACCGCTTTGCTCAGCCCCTCTTATAGCGTTGTTAGTTGCAGGTGAAGTTGAAGATTGCTCCATGATGGACAGGATTATGTTGGGATATCACAATATCTTTTATTTAATTAATGCATCTATATACTTGGTAAAGGGTGGAAGGCTCGGCCTTATGCCTGGTGTTTTGTTCCACCCTTGCCGCCCTATCCATCATACCGGTGTTATGTTCCTTGATTTTGCGTTCCTTACGCGGTTGGGTGATTTATGGGACCCCCTTGACAGTTCGCTTTGAATAAAACTCCTCCAGCAAGGCCCAACCTTGGTTTTAACATTTTCCACCTAAGCCTTTCTCCCTTGGGTTCTGCAAACTCAAGGGTCATCTTTATTTTTACCCCCCCCCCCCGGGGCCAATGCTCGTCGTGAGTGTTGGTCCAACCTGTCAGCCGTCGGTGGCCACCAGGGGCAACTCTAGGCTGGCCTACCGGAAGTTTGGACAATCCGGTGTGCCCTGAGAACAAGATATGTGTAGCTCCTATCGGGA
Source organism: Triticum dicoccoides (assembly GCF_002162155.2). Classification (NCBI taxonomy): domain Eukaryota; kingdom Viridiplantae; phylum Streptophyta; class Magnoliopsida; order Poales; family Poaceae; genus Triticum; species Triticum dicoccoides. The sequence goes on along the minus strand of NC_041385.1, from coordinate 318,230,780 downwards.
TTTGTCGGCACATTCAGCGGCTTTGGTGGTCTTGTTTTACCATTGTCAAAATGTCTTGTAAACCGGGATTCCGAGACTGATCGGGTCTTCCTGGGAGAAGGAATATCCTTCGTTGACCGTGAGAGCTTGTGATGGGCTAAGTTGGGACACCCCTGCAGGGTATAAACTTTCGAGAGCCGTGCTCGCGGTTATGTGGCAGATGGGAATTTGTTAATATCCGGTTGTAGAGAACTTGACACTTGACTTAATTAAAAGGCATCAACCATGTGTGTAGCCGTGATGGTCTCTTTTCGGCAGAGTCCAGGAAGTGAACACGGTCTTTGTGTTATGATTGTGCGTAAGTAGTTTCAGGATCACTTCTTGATCACTTCTAACTTCTCAACCCTTCCGTTGCTTCTCTTCTCGCTCTTATTTGCGTATGTTAGCCACCATATTTGCTTAGTGCTTGCTGCAAGTCCACCTCATTACCACTTCCTACCCATAAGCTTAAATAGTCTTGATCTCGCGAGTTTTGAGATTGCTGAGTCCTCGTGACTCACCAGATACTATCACAACAGTTGCAGGTGCCGATGATACCAGTGTAGGTGATGCAACCAAGCTCAGATGGGAGCTCAACGAAGATCTTGGTCGTTGCTATGTTTTGTTTCATGTTGATCAGTAGTGGAGCCCAGTTGGGACGATCGGGGATCTAGCAGTTGGGCTATCTTCTTTTCTTTTGGCTTCGTCCGTAGTCGGACTATGTGTGTGCTCTGAATGATGTATGATATGTTTAAGTACTAGTGTGAAGTGGCGATTGTAAGCCAACTCTTTATCCCATTCTTGTTCATTACATGGGATTGTGTGAAGATGACCCTTCTTGCGACAAAACCACAATGCGGTTATGCCTCTAAGTCGTGCTTTGACACATGGGAGATATAGCCGCATCGTGGGTGTTACAAGTTGGTAATCAGAGCCATCCCCGACTTAGGAGCCCCCTGCTTGATCGAATCGCTGATGTTGTTGAGTCTAGAACAAAAATGTTTTGAAGTCTCAGGATTATATATATCGGAGAGTAGGATTCTTTTTACTCCTCAGTCCCTTCGTCGCTCTGGTGAGGCCTCCTGACGTAGATTTTTTGTCTTTCCTCTCCTCAAATTTCACTAATTTTTTTTAGGATCACGCGGGTATCTTGGGATCGTTCCGATATTCTTATGACGAGAACACTGTTCTTGGTGCCTCCTGGGGAGTTGAGCTCTGAGGTATTGTCATCATAATTTTATCATTGCAGTTCTGGAATACCTGAGTTTCGCTGACATCGAAAATCTCTTTTATGCAGTTCTTGGTGAGATAACCTCGACGCCACCTAGTACTAGGGAGTTCGGGAGTATTGCCACAACTTGTATAACGGATGCTTTTCGAAGATTGAGGTGCACGATTTCCGAAGGTTTCTTGGTTATGTGTTGATAGATGGATACAGCTTGGATGTAGGGATTGTTAGTTTTGGGTGAGATATATATTGCTTCCCCTGTATCCCCAACACCAGATTGCATAACCAGAAAGTTTCAGGAGTTTATAAGTGGGAATTCAAGTATCTCGTAGGATATCTTTCCAACAGACACATGATAGATATGGGATCTATCATATGTTTGTTTCCAGCTAATTCTGCAAGCCAAATCCTTTGTTTTGTTTTATTTGTGGTATTCGAGTTGCTTTGAAGTCAAATGTTGAATCCATACCTTCCCTAAACGGTGTTCTCATATTGCTATGTGAATACTAATCCTTCTTGATCATCGAGGTCGTCATGATAATTCTTTTCCAACTTGTGTGCTTCTCTTCAAGTGGACCCCATCATTTCGACATTCGCGAGATCAATTCTAAGTTTTCTCAATGGTATCCATTCCATCTGCCCAAGTTGTCTTTGTTTTCCCGCCCTCCCACCCATTTTCTTCAAGGACTCATATATTTTAATCAATTATCCATTTATTCATGTGAAGTCTCTTCACTCTTTTTCTGTCAATGCTCTTATCCGGTGATTCTCAGGAAGATACTAACAGAGCTTCAAGTTCATCATTCTTCATTCTCATATTATTTTCCGGTGGTTCTAATTCAAACTTTCAGTGTTGATCATATTCTTTTCCTCATGTCAAATGCTTTCTCATGCCGATGCACCTCTTAATATTTCACTTCTTGCTATTATTTTGTCTTGTAGTGCTCAAGATATCTCAGAAGAATCATGTTTCCATTCTTAATCCGTTCAAGTTACTTCGAGGTTTTTCTCTCATTCAAGCTTTAATTCTACCGGTGTAACCTCTATTTCAAGCAATCCTTCAACGATGTTTCTTTCAAGTGGGCCCTAACCTACAGGTCTTTTCCCAGGATATTACCTGACTCTTCTAATTTTCCCAGAGCCATTCCCAAATTCTTTTCGAAGTTTGACGTAAGAATAAATTTCATCAGTCAGATGTTTTTTCAAGATCGATTTCAAATTATTTTTCATTGTTGGCTCAACCTCTTTGTTTTTCATTCTCCCGGAGTATCTCAACAATTCATGGTGGAGTTTCTCATCGTCATTCTCAACACAGAAGACCGAAGAAGGATTTCTCTTAAATCTTGCTCCATTCTCTTCAAGTTTCAAGGTTTTAGCTTGATGCCATCCACTCATAATTGTTTTTGATTGTGGAAATACTTTTCAACGACCCGATGCATTTCAGGAGTTGCTTCCTTTCTCGATCATTCGAAGGACATCATTTCTGAATATTACTCATTCTCAGCCTTCAGCTCTTGTTCTCCAAATCTTATCGGTGAATCATTCAAATATCCTGTAATCAGTTCATGATCTCTTCGTTCTCAGGTATCTAAATCCCCTCAAGTATCTTCATTCTTTTTCCAATTCTTCCCGGTGAATTGTGCCTTTGCTACTTTCATTTTTTAGTTCTTATGGTGGTTCGTTCAAGATTTCACTTCCTTTGTTATCATATTAATTCATTCGTTGTTTCCAAATCCTACCGATGGTTTGTTCAAGTTTTTTTCCCAAGTTTGTGCTATGTCTATCCTTAATCCCTCAAGAAGAATAAGTAGTATGCCAAATCCATTGCTTGTCATCTATTTAATTTGATGAAGGATAAGCATACAATAAATCTTATTCTTATTTCCTAGAGGTGATTCAATTCTTTTCTTCCGGAGATTGTTCATGATGAAGTAATTCTCGGTTGTAGTGTTTCATCTTTTCCTTTTCCGGAGTTCCAAGTTTTCTCGGTTATATCATCATGAAGCTTCATCTAAATCATCGCAAGGCTTTACCTTGTGTTTTCAACTTCTCTTTCTTTTTATCATCCTTTTATTACTGGAGTTCTTCATGGAGGCTCTACATGCTGGTTCGTCAAGGGTTCCTTTCATTCTTCATTTTTCTTCAAGATTTCTCTCGAGGTTATGATCCGCCAGACTATACTCAAAAATAAACATGGTGCTCAACACATGTTTTGTTTGAGGAGCTCAAGTATTCTTCATATTGCATTCCAAAGTGCAATTCTTCCTACCTTATCTTTTGAGGCGGTGTTATGTCATTCTTGATAATTTTCCTTCGTGTTTAATGATTCACAAGTTTTCAAGACTGACATATTTAAATCCATCATTTTCAGTTCGTTCAAGAGATCTTTTCAACCAATCAATCTCTTCATTGGAGTTATCTTGTGTCATATTTCACCTAAAGCCTTCCCTAAGGAATGTTGTTATTGTGGTGATTATCGATGGTCCAAGTTATCTCTCTATCATCTTGGTGGAAGAAGTTTTTCATCTCTTTGGTGCTCTCAATCAAGTCAATGGTTTCCATCAGTGGCCCGTTGTTACCTCATAATTTTGAGATGTTTTTCATAAGCCCACTACAAGCTTATTCGTTTCGTTGTTGATTTTCCAACAACCCCGTATAACCTTCTTGGAAGGGTGCTTTCCAAGCTTATTTGTGGCAGAAGTTGGCATTTCCTTCTCCATTCTGTTATTCCAATGGTCTATCTTCTATTCTTTTTTCCGGAGGCATTGTGATGTTGCTCTTTTCACTCATCATCTCGAAATGTGAGGATCATGTTCTTTTCGTGCTTATCCATTTAACCGGAGTGTTGAGTCATCTCTTCAAGTTCGTTTCATCTTATCAAGTCTTGCATCTCTTTTCAACCGAAGTGTTGTCTGAATTTGATCTTCCTTGTTCCTTGTTTATCTCGTTTCAACCAGAGTGGTTTCAATTCCTTCTTGTCCATTGTACTCGTCATTCGTAGCTTTGCATCCTCCAAGGTTCACATGGTGTTCCTTGTTTCTATTTTCTACCGCAGTGCTCTCAATTGTGTTTAACTCTGTTATATTCTTTCTTTCAACTTTTCAACCTCTTGAGGTTCATGGTTTCACTCGTTCGTCAAATAAGCAACTTAGCTTTACCTTTTCTCTTCCTCTTCCGTTTCTCTCCGGTGCCATCCTAGATCTTGGGACGAGATCCTCTTGTAGTGGTGAGTGGTGTAACACCCCGGATATAACCTTCCATAATTGTAACTGCAACTCTTGTCATTTTCGGCTATGTGATATGTTATTTCCTTCGTGGTTGGGTTTTTGTCTTTTGTTTTGCATTTTGTTCATGTCATGCATCTCATCTCATAGCATCATGCGCATTGCACCTGCATGTTTTCATAAAGCTTGCATCCGTTCGTAGTTGCCGTGTTCCCCCCATGCCTTCTTGACCGATCCGAGTCCAACCGGGTTTTTCGAGTCCCATGTGTCTGACCACCTAACCCCCTTGCCTCCATGGCCTTTTGTCACCCCCTCGCGTGCGTGTCTGAAACCTTTCCCGAACCCGACCCGGGTTGTGGTTACCGATGAGTCCGGATCATCCCCTAACATCTATAAAACATCTCCGTTTTCTTATTTGGACTTCCTAACCTATAGTTTCTCAGCCGCCCGATTTAATCGAAAGGCCCGAACCTAATCCTATTGTCCTATATATAGACCTACCCATCCAAATCAGACCAAACCCTGTTTCCTAGGGATCCTCCCCTGTCCAATCTCCGCCGCCACCATCTTCCTCGGGATCCATCCCGAGCCAACCACCTCTCCACCTGCTCGACCCAATCCATCGATCCACTACCTCCCTCGGTTCCCCACCAACCAGAGCCCTCTCATGTCTCCCTTCGATTCCTCCCTCCTCTTGTCCGAGGAACCAGCGCCGCTCGGCGATCTCGTGCCCGAGGCCTCGACCCTGCCGACGACCATGACCAATGGCAGCTCCTCTTGTGACCCTGCTCCTCCCCAAGCATGCTCCAGCAGGCCATCCTCACCACCCGTTGCCCCTCCCGGAGCACACCACCGCCGACGACCTGAACTACCAGGCCGCCCCTCTGCTCCCCTCCGCTGTCCCCTTTTTCCTCTTGTTCTCCCTCTCGTCTCACATCTCTCTCTCTCTCTCTTGCTCCTAGGGAACCGAACGAAGCTCCATCGTGGGACACCCTCTCCATTGCCGGAGATCCTCGAGCTGACCGGAGTCGTGGGTGAGCTCCTCCACCGTGTCTCCCTGCCTTTTCTTCCCCTCGCGTTGCTGCTGATTTTCCCCCGCCCTGTCGTTGTTTTGTTGCATAGGACAGCAGCCATGGCTGCGGGCAACGAGCTCCTCCGCTCGCATCCGTGACATTGTCAGCCCGTGGGACCCGCCTCCCACGTCTCCTCGTCCGCAGCCTGCCTCCTCTCCTACTTCGGCCTCCAAGTCCAACGCCGACGCCCTGCTCGCCTCCTCTGCTTCGCCCTTGTACGAGGTGGACGAGCGCCTTGCTCGCGTTGACCGACCCTGCCCGTTCGATCCAGCTGCAGCGCCTACAGGACCCAGCACGCCCCTGCGGGCCTCCCTCTCTGCCAATCGGCCCATGAAGCCCATGGTGAGCCACCACAAGCCCAGCTCCCCAGCAGATTTCGGCCCGATCTGTTTTTTTACAGATCTGCGATTTTAGCTATTATCTAGGATTTTACTGTTTTACACAAAAGTGCTTGCACATCATGCATATAATAACTCATTAACCGCGCATCGGATTAAAATGCTTCAAACATGTAAAATGCTTAGAATTTTGTGTAGATTAATAATTTGCCACTTTCATCCATGTTAAATATGTTTAAAATGTTGTTTGTTTAAATTTGCTCAAATGCCATGTTAAAATGCTTTATTTCATAACTAAATAACCGTAGCTCCAATTTTAATAAATTTTATATGTAAATGGGGTGGAAAAAAGCATAGATTAACATGCTGCCCTTTGTATTACTGGTTAACAACTCTAAAATATGGTTTAGGGCATTACAGTACCGTTTCTAAAATATGCACATGAGGATTTCCCGGAATTGTTGTTTGTTGTTGTAACGCCCCGGATCCAATGCGCCAGGTGTCTTCCAGTTATTCGCCATCTTTGCCATGTCATTTGCTTGGTGTTGCATTTTATCATGTCATCATGTGCATTTCATTTTGCATATGTGTTCGTCTCATGCATCCGAGCTTTTTCCCCGTTGTCCGTTTTGCAATCCGACACTCCTATGTCCCCTGGCGCCCCTTTTTGCCACTTTTCGTGTGCGGGTGTTAAACATTCTCGGAATGGCCCAAGGTTTGCCAAGCGGCCTTGGTACACCACCGGTAGACCGCCTATCAAGTTTCGTGCCATTTGGAGGTCGTTTGATACTCCAACGGTTAACCGGGTAGCCGTAAAGCCCTCTTTTGTTGCAGCCCAACACCCCTCCAAAGCGGCCCAATAACCCATCCAAACCCCCTCCATGCTCTCGGTCGTTCGATCACGATCATGTTGGCGAAAACCGCTCCCCATTTGGACTCTCTTATCTCCCTCTACCTATAAATTTGCCTCTTCCCCCGAAATTCACGGTGCAAACCCTAACTTCCTCCTTCTCGCGCCGCTAGACACATCCGTCGCCGGCCCACGAAATCGCGCCGCCGGACACATCCATCGCCGACCCACGAAATTGCGCCGCCGCCCGCAGCCAACCGGAGCTCGCCACATCACCCGCCGGCCTCCTCTCTCTCCTCCCACCGCCACGGCCTGCCCGGCCCATGACCGGCCCGCACCGGGCCGCACCGGGCCCGACCGCGCCCCGTGCCGCGCCTCCACCCCCGCGAGCCCGCCGCCGCCTGGGAGCCCAC
>NC_041385.1:318219160-318223401 GCF_002162155.2 Triticum dicoccoides | reverse complement strand
CCACTCGTTGCCGCCTAGGCAGGTGCCCCGCGCGCCTCGCCGCTGCCGCCACCGGGCTTCGCCCCGCGCCGGAGCGCCGCCTCCGGTCGCCTCACCGCCTCCGCCGGGCCTCGCCCCGACCTTCCTTGCCGCAGCCGGCCTCCTCCTCACCGGGAACGTCGTGCCCGCGTCGTCAGCTTACAGATCTGCGTCGCCCGGAGCTCGCCGGAGCCGCCCCGCCCCTCGCCGGAGTCCACTCCGGCCAGATCCGCCGCGGGTGGACGAGATCCGCCCGTTTGCCGAACCAAACGCCCTCGCCTGAACTGGATCCCTCCGTCCCGCACGACCCCGTCAAGTTTCGGAGGGTATATGTTTCTTCCAAGTCCCAGTTTTTCAACATTTTGTGCCCATGTTCATCGCATCATAACTTCATGTTTTCTGCTTCGTTTTGCGTGCCTGATATATCAAAATGTTCCATGTGAGATGCTCTACATTTCATTCCATTGTGCCATGTTTCTTTTGAGTGCATCTTGATGCCCTAGTCATCGTTGCAAGAGTGCTATATGATGTTAACTGCTGTTTGGTAAGAGAACTCGCTGTATTTTCTTTTTCGTTGCATTTCGTGTGTGCATCCTATGAGCATGAGCTCTACATGTGTTTTGTACTACATCATGCCATCTTCGCAGTGGTGCCATCCATGTATTTTATTGATTCTTGTAGTGAGTGCATCGAGCTCGTGAAGTAGGGTACTTGTTGTTGCTGTTTTGCTAGTCTCAATCTGTTATATCACGATGCTATGTAAACCTGCTTCTACAAGTCATTCTATGCATAATCTGGAGATGTTCACTAAGGATGATTTGTTATACATGTCATGCACTATCCATTCATGCCCCTGGTTGCATTTATAGCCTCCTGTAACTTGTTGTTATCTTGCTCTAAAATTGCTAAATATTGTTGTTGTCAGCCTGTTAACATTAAGTTTAGTTTTGCCATGTGTTTTGCTAGTGATCCATGCACCCTATGAACTTTCTCTTGCCATGCTTCGCTTCACAAACATGTATTCTTACAGTTGGTTGCCTTTCCATGCCATTTATTGCTCTTTGGTGAGTGGTACAAGCTCACCAACATTCCTACTTATTGTTGTTCCTGCCATGTTTGAATCTGTCATATCACTTGCTATGTTTACATGGGTGCCATCATATTTTCTGTGCCATTTTGGCTCATGGTCAGTAAGGGACTTTTGTTATATGCAATTATTAGATTCATGCCATGCCTTTGGTTGCCATGATAAGTTCCTGTAACATGTTGTTTGATAGCTCTAAACATTGCAACCTGATGTTATTTCTGCCAAGTCTGTAAACTGTTATTATTTGCAATCTTGCCATGTCCTTTTGAGCATGTTCTAGTAGTTTCTGGAGACATCTCAGTGTTCATGTTTTGTCATGCTTTACCTGTACATCACATCCATGCCTTTTGTTATCATGTTAGGGTGCTGTAGCATATTGTTTTGATGCTTGCTAAATGCCTAGTTGCTGTTTTGGACAGCTTGTCCTTTAAACTTGTATAGTGTATGAGTTGAACCGTGGCTCCGTTTTGAGTGTGCTCTATATGAAACTTGCTTGATTTTGCATGAAGTTTCATATTATCATGTTGCATCCTTGTTTTGAGGTGTTTGCTTGATGTTTGGATGCATTTTGTGTCAATGCCATGTTTAACTTGTTTTGCTCATATCTTCTAGGCCGTAGCTCCAAATTAAATGAACTTTATATGTAACTTGACTAGAATCTCGTGTAGATCATCATGGTGCATCTTAACTTGCGGTTTAAAAACTTGAACATAAGGTTTATTCAGTTCTGGACCAACTTCTAAATTTTCATATGAGGACTTACCGGAATTGTTATATGTTGTTTTCGGCCTCATTTAACTTGCTTTGATGTGTTGCTCTTGTTCGCATCATCTCTTGCCATGAGTAGCTTCATGTAGCCTTTGTCATGCATCATGATTGGTTGAGCATCATGCCTTGTTCATGTGTGGTGTGTTTACTATGTTGTGTGCTTCTTCTCGATAGTTCCTGTTTCGTTGCGATCGTGAGGATTCGTTCGTCTATGCTTGGTTTGTCTTCGTCCGTTCATCTTCTTCATGGGATCGCTCTTCTTCCTTGCGGGATTTCAGGCAAGATGACCGTCACCTTGGATCTCACTACTTTCATTGCTATGCTAGTTGCTTCGTTTTATCGCTTTGCTGCGCTACCTATCGCTTGCTCTTCAAGCCTCCCAATTTGCCATGTCAGCTTCTAACCTCATCACCCTTCCTAGCAAACCGTTGCTTGGCTATGTTACCGCTTTGCTCAGCCCCTCTTATAGCATTGTTAGTTGCAGGTGAAGTTGAAGATTGCTCCATGGTGGACAGGATTATGTTTGGGATATCACAATATCTCTTATTTAATTAATGCATCTATATACTTGGTAAAGGGTGGAAGGCTCGGCCTTATGACTGGTGTTTTTCTCCACTCTTGCCGCCCTAGTTTCCGTCATACCAGTGTTATGTTCCCAGATTTTGCGTTCCTTACGCGGTTGGGTGATTTATGGGACCCCCTTGACAGTTCGCTTTGAATAAAACTCCTCCAGCAAGTCCCAACCTTGGTTTTACCATTTGCCTCACCTAGCCCTTTCTCCCTTGGGTTTCCGGAGCCTGAGGGTCATCTTTATTTTACCCCCCCCCCCCGGGCCAGTGCTCCTCCGAGTGTTGGTCCAAACTAGAGCACCGTGCGGGACCATTCCTTGGCAACTTGGATTACGTTGGTACCTGTACGCTTAGCTTATCCGGTGTGCCCTGAGAACGAGATATGTGCAGCTCCTATCGGGATTTGACGGCACAGCGGGTGGTCTTGCTGGTCTTGTTTTACCATTGTCGAAATGTCTTGTAAACCGGGATTCCGAGACTGATTGGGTCTTCCTGGGAGAAGGAATATCCTTCGTTGATCGCGAGAGCTTATCATGGGCTAAGTTGGGACACCCCTGTAGGGCATAAACTTTCGAAAGCCGTGCCCGCGGTTATGTGGCAGATGGGAATTTGTTAATGCCAGGTTGTAGATAACTTGACACCAGATCCGAATTAAAACGCATCAACCGCGTGTGTAGCCGTGATGGTCCCTTTTCGGCGGAGTCTGGGAAGTGAACACAGTTTCTGGGTTATGTCTGACGTAAGTAGGAGTTTAGGATCACTTCTTGATCATTATTAGTTGACGACCGTTCTGTTTGCTTCTCTTCTCGCTCTCATTTGCGTATGTTAGCCACCATATCATGCTTAGTTGCTGCTTCAACCTCACCACCTTACCCCTTCCTTTCCCCTTAAGCTTTGCTAGTCTTGATACCCATGGTAATGGGATTGATGAGTCCTCGTGGTTCACAGATTACTACAACAACAGTTGCAGGTACAGGTTATGCGATGATCATGACGCGAGAGCGATGTTTACTTGTTTTGGAGTTATTCTTCTGCTTCTTCTTCGACCAGGGGATAGGTTCCAGGTCGGCAGCCTGGGCTAGCAGGGTGGATGTCGTTCGAGTTTCTGTTTGTGTTTCATGTGTAGTCGGATGTTGCTCTTATGTATTGTGATGTTGTATTCGTGTAGCATTGTATGCCTTTTGTATGTATCCCCATCTATTATGTAATGTTGATGTAATGATATCCACCTTGCAAAAGCGTCTCAATATGCGGTTCTACCCTTGGTGGGACCTTCGAGTCTCTTTAGGATAGTATCACATATCGGCGTGACAAGTTGGTATCAGAGCCTCGACCGACCATAGGAGCCACCTTGATTGTTGGTCGTTGTTGAGTCTAGAAGAAAACTGATTTCTGAGTCTTGTTATATCGAAGAGTAGGAATTCTTTTTACTCCTCTGCCCCTTCATCGCTCTGGTAAGGAATCTTGATGTAGGTGTTTTGGACTACTTCTCTTCCCTTTCAAATTTTTCTTTAGGATCACGCGGTTAGTTTTTTTGTTCGTTGGTTCTCAGCTCTTTGCATCCGGTGCATTTCTCGTCAAGTTGACTCAAGCCTCTTCATCGTTGCCAAGTTCAATCCTCAGTTGTTTTTCTTTTCCCACCCACCCACCCTTTTCTTCTTGGAGCCGGAGTCCATAATCGAGTATCCATCCTACTCATGCGAAGTCTTTGATTTCTTTCCTCAATGATTTCAATTGGTGTTTTCTCTTCAAGATATTCGTATCTTCCCCCTTCCAAGTTGCCTTTGTTTTCCCGCCCT
>NC_041385.1:318216133-318218809 GCF_002162155.2 Triticum dicoccoides | reverse complement strand
CCCACCCTCTTCTTCCTGGAGTCTGAGTCTATTTCGACCATCAATTTCATTCGTGCGGAGTATCTTCGGTCTTCCCTCAATTATTTCAACTGGTGAATTCTCATCTTGTTCGTCATCTTCATCTCTTTTTCTTCTCCGGTGGACTCAATTCAAGTTTTTCGGCTTGATCATATTCTTTTCCTTGGATCAAGTGTTTTTCCTTGCTCGTTCGCCTGTCGCCAGGTTATCCTTCCGGAGTGTTCAAGACATCTCAGGAGATTCGTCTGTGTTCCAATTAATTCGAGGTTATCACCTCATTCAAATATTTCAATTGTTCTGGTGCATCATCTATTTGTTCAACAACCCTTTCCAATGGTGTTTTATTTTAGTGGGCCCTAACCCACAGGTCTTTTCCCAGGATCTTACCTGACTCTTCTAATTCCCCCGGAGTTTTCTCAATTCTTTTCAATTGTGACATAAGAATGGATCCCATCAGTCACATGCCTTCTCCAAGATCTCTTTCAAATTCTTTTCATTGTTGGCTCAAGCCCCTTCGTTTTTCATCCTCCCGGAGTATCTCAGTAGTTTTGGTGGCGTTCCTCGTCGTCATTTGAAGACCGAAGAAGAGTTTTTCCTCTAAATCTTGCCCGTTCTCCCGAAGATTCGTGGTTCTAGCTTCATGTTGTCCTCTCGAATTATTCCATTTGTTAGATATTCCTTTGCTTACCCATCCAGAGCATGTCAGGAGTTGTTTTTCCATTTATTTCACCGGAGGCCATCATTCCAGTTAGCGTTCTCTATTTATCCCGGTGCTTCGTTCAAGTGTTCTTTAATTAGCTCATGATCTCTTTGTTCTTTTGCATCTAAATGCCCTCTAGCATATTGGTTCATCTAATTCTTCCCGTTGATTCAGTCTCTTTCATCATTCAATTTTGAATTCTTATGGTGGTTCATTCAAGATTCTCTTCCCTTGATTATCGTATTAATTCATTAGTTTCTTTCCAATCCTACCGGTGGTTCATGAAGACCTTCTCCAGTTTTGTGCCATATTCCCCCCTTAATCCTTTTCAACAAGAATAAGTTGTATGCAAATCATTTGCCTCTCATCAATTTAATTGGTGGAGGATAAGCATAACATAATTCTTATCTTAGTTCATCATCGTCAAGTAATCCCTTCCTTCGGAGTTTGTTCGTGATGAATAAACTCTAGTTCCAAGTGTTTTCATATTTTCTTTTCTGGAGTTCAATTTTCTTGGCCATTTCATCGGAACCTCCATCTAAGTCACCACAAGCTTTAATCTTATCCTTTCATCCTTCATTCTATCCAATCATCCTTTTGTCACCGGAGTTCGTCATGGTGGTTCGTCATGATTTAATTCATTCTTCAAGTCTTCATAAAGATTTTGTTGGTGGAGTTCAAGTCTCTTTTCTTCTCGCGTCTCGAAGTGTAATTAATTTTCCGTATTATTTTGAAGTGGAGTTTTGCATTTCTTCGTTCTTCTAAGCTATCCAATCATTTCCGTTTGTGGCCGGTTATCACCTTATGATCTTGAGATCTTACCTATAAGACCACAACAAGCTTATTCTTTTCATTGTTGATTTTCTCAACAACTCCGTTTAAACCTTCCTTCTAAAGTTTCTTTCAATTTCATTCGTGACACAAGTTGTCATTTTCTTCTCCGTTCTTTTCACTCAACTCTTTCAATTCTTTCCAGAGGTTTTGTGTCATGTCTTCATCAAGTTTCATCCCATCTTCTCAAGCTCGTGTTCTATTCCTCCATGTTTTAGCCCGAGTGTTGCCTAAATCCTTTCAGTCTTATTCGTTTCTTATCTCATTCTAACCGGAGTGGTTTCATAGTCTATCTGATTATGTGAGCATTCGATTCTCGTCATTCTCGTCGTTCCTCTCTTCTTCTCGAGTGCTCTCGTTTCTTTGCTTCATATCTTGAGATCTTGTTTCACCTCACCCCTTTTCCCTTCTGTCTCGGTCCTAAGATCTCAGGACGAGATCTCTTGTTAGTGGAGGAGTGTTGTAACGCCCCAGATCCAATGCGCCAGATGTCCTCCAGTTATTCGCCGTCTTTGCCATGTCATTTGCTTGCGTGTTGCATTTTATCATGTCATCATGTGCATTTCATTTTGCATACATGTTCGTCTCATGCATCCGAGCTTTTTCCATGTTGTCCGTTTTGCAATCCGACACTCCTATGTCCCCCGGCGCCCCTTTTTGCCTCTTTTCGTGTGCGGGTGTTAAACATTATCGGAATGGCCCGAGGTTTGCCAAGCAGCCTTGGTACTTCACCGTAGACCGCCTGTCAAGTTTCGTGCCATTTGGAGGTCGTTTGATACTCCAACGGTTAACCGGGTAACCGTAAAGCCCTCTTTTGTTGCAGCCCAACACCCCTCCAAAGCGGCCCAATAACCCATCCAAACCCCCTCCATGCTCTCGGTCGTACGATCACGATCGTGTGGGCGAAAACCGCTCCCCATTTGGACTATCCTAGCTCCCTCTACCTATAAATTTGCCTCTTCCCCCGAAATTCACGGTGCAAACCCTAACTTCCTCCTTCTCGCGCCGCCGGACACATCCGTCCCGCGCCGGACGAAATCACGCCGCCGCCCGCAGTAAACCGGAGCTCGCCACATCACTCGCCGGCCTCCTCTCTCTCCTCCCACCGCCGCGGCCCGCCTGGCCCA
>NC_041385.1:318213099-318215780 GCF_002162155.2 Triticum dicoccoides | reverse complement strand
CCCGCGCGCCTCTCTCGTGCCTCGCCACCGCCTCCGCCGGGCTTCGTCCCGCCACCGGCATCCCGCCCTGCGCCGGAGCGCCGCCTCCCGTCGCCTCACCGCCTCCGCCGGGCCTCGCCCCGACCTTCCTTGCCACGGCCGGCCTCCTCCTCGCCGGGAACGTCGCGCCCGCGTCACCGGCTTCCGGATCCGCGTCGCCCGGAGCTCGCCGGAGCCGCCCCGCCCCTCGCCGGAGTCCACTCTGGCCAGATCCGCCGCGGGTGGACGAGATCCACCCGTTTGCCGAACCAAATGCCCGCGCCTGAACCGGATCCCTCCGTCCCGCACGACCCCGTCTAGTTTCGGAGGTATATTTTTCTTCCAAGTCCCAGTTTTTCAACATTTTGTGCCCATGTTCATCGCATCATAACTTCATGTTTGCTGCTTCGTTTTGCGTGCATGATATATCAAAATGTTCAATGTGAGATGCTCTACATTTCATTCCATTGTGACATGTTTTTTTGAGTCCATCTTGATGCCCTAATCATCGTTGCAAGAGTGCTATATGATGTTAACTGCTGTTTGGTAACAGAACTTGCTGTTTTGTCTTTTTCGTTGCATTTCGTGTGTGCATCCTATGAGCACGAGCTCTACATGTGTTTTGTACTACATCATGCCATCTTTGCTGTGGGCCATCCATGTATTTTGTTGATTCTTGTAGTGAGTGCATCGAGCTCGTGAAGTAGGGTACTTGTTGTTGCTGTTTTGCTAGTCTGAATCTGTTATATCACGATGCTATGTAAACCTGCTTCTACAAGTCATTCTATGCATAATCTGGAGATGTTCACTAAGGATGATTTGTTATACATGTCATCCACTAACCATTCATGCCCCTGGTTGCATTTATAGCCTCCTGTAACTTGTTGTTATCTTGCTCTAAAATTGCTAAATATTGTTGTTGTCAGCCTGTTAACATTAAGTTCAGTTTTGCCATGTGTTTTGCTAGTGATACATGCACCCTATGAACTTTCTCTTGCCATGCTTAGCTTCACAAACATGTATTCTTACTGTTGGTTGCCTTTCCATGCCATTTATTTCTCTTTGGTGAGTGGTACAAGCTCACCAACATTCCTACTTATTGTTGTTCCTGCCATGTTTGAATCTGTCATATCACTTGCTATGTTTACATGGGTGCCATCATATTTTCTGTGCCCTTTTGGCTCATGGTCAGTAAGGGACTTTTGTTTTATGAAATTATTAGATTCATGCCATGCCTTTGGTTGCCATGGTAAGTTCCTGTAACATGTTGTTTTATAGCTCTAAACATTGCAACCTGATGTTATTTCTGCCAAGTCTGTAAACTGTTATTATTTGCAATCTTGCCATGTCCTTTTGAGCATGTTCTAGTAGTTTCTGGAGACATCTCAGTGTTCATGTTTTGTCATGCTTTACCTGTACATCACATCCATGCCTTTTGTTATCATGTTAGGGTGTTGTAGCATATTGTTTTGATGCTTGCTAAATGCCTAGTTGCTGTTTTGGACAGCTTGTCCTTTAAACTTGTATAGTGTATGAGTTGAACCGTGGCTCCGTTTTGAGTGTGCTCTATATGAAACTTGCTTGGTTTTGCATGAAGTTTCATATTATCATGTTGAATCCTTGTTTTGAGGTGCTTGCTTGATGTTTGGATGCATTTTGTGTCAATGCCATGTTTAACTTGTTTTGCTCATATCTTCTAGGCCGTAGCTCCGAATTAAATGAACTTTATATGTAACTTGACTAGAATCTCGTGTAGATCATCTTGGTGAATCTTAACTTGCGGTTTAACAACTTGAACATAAGGTTTATTCAGTTCTGGACCAACTTCTAAATTTGCATATGAGGACTTACCGGAATTGTTATATATTGTTTCCGGCCACATTTAACTTGCTTTGATGTGTTGCTCTTGTTTGCATCATCTCTTGCCTTTGTCATGGTAGCCTTTGTCATGCATCATGCTTGGTTGAGCATCATGCCTTGTTCATGTGTGGTGTGTTTACTATGTTGTGTGCTTCTCGATAGTTCCTGTTTCGTTGCGATCGTGAGGATTTGTTCGTCTACGCTTGGTTCGTCTTCGTCCGTTCATCTTCTTCATGGGCTCGTTCTTCTTCCTTGCGGGATTTCAGGCAAGATGACCGTCACCTTGGATATCACTACTATCATTGCTATGCTAGTTGCTTCGTTCTATCGCTTTGCTGCGCTACCTATCACTTGCTCTTCAAGCCTCCCAATTTGCAATGTCAGCCTCTAACCTCATCACCCTTCCTAGCAAACCGTTGCTTGGCTATGTTGCTGCTTTGCTCAGCCCCTCTTATAGCGTTGTTAGTTGCAGGTGAAGTTGAAGATTGCTCCATGGTGGACAGGATTATGTTTGGGATATCACAATATCTCTTATTTAATTATTGCATCTATATACTTGGTAAAGGGTGGAAGCCTCGGCCTTATGACTGGTGTTTTGCTCCACTCTTGCCGCCCTAGTTTCCGTCATACCAGTGTTATGTTCCCGGATTTTGCGTTCCTTACGCGGTTGGGTGATTTATGGGACCCCCTTGACAGTTTGCTTTGAATAAAACTCCTCCAGCAAGTCCCAACCTTGGTTTTACCATTTGCCTCACCTAGCCCTTTCTACCTTGGGTTTCCGGAGCCCGAGGGTCATCTTTATT
>NC_041385.1:318205207-318212607 GCF_002162155.2 Triticum dicoccoides | reverse complement strand
TGCTCCTCCGAGTGTTGGTCCGAACTAGAGCACCGTGCGGGACCATTCCTTGGCAACTTGGATTACGTCGGTACCTGTACGCTTAGCTTATCCGGTGTGCCCTGAGAACGAGATATGTGCAGCTCCTATCGGGATTTGTCGGCACAGCGGGTGGTCTTGCTGGTCTTGTTTTACCATTGTCGAAATGTCTTGTAAACCGGGATTCCGAGACTGATCGGGTCTTCCTGGGAGAAGGAATATCCTTCGTTGATCGCGAGAGATTATCATGGGCTAAGTTGGGACACTCCTGCATGGTATAAACTTTCGAAAGCCGTGCCCACGGTTATGTGGCAGATGGGAATTTGTTAATGTCCGGTTGTAGATAACTTGACACCAGATCCGAATTAAAACGCATCAACCGCATGTGTAGCCGTGATGGTCTCTTTTCGGCGGAGTCCGGGAAGTGAACACGGTTTCTGGGTTATGTCTGACGTAAGTAGGAGTTCAGGATCACTTCTTGATCATTATTAGTTGACGACCGTTCCGTTTGCTTCTCTTCTCGCTCTCATTTGCGTATGTTAGCCACCATATCATGCTTAGTTGCTGCTTCTACCTCACCACCTTACCCCTTCCTTTCCCCTTAAGCTTTGCTAGTCTTGATACCCATGGTAATGGGATTGCTGAGTCCCCGTGGCTCACAGATTACTACAACAACAGTTGTAGGTACAGGTTATGCGATGATCATGACGCGAGAGCGATGTTTACTTGTTTTGGAGTTCTTCTTCTCCTTCTTCTTTGATCAGGGCATAGGTTCCATGTCGGCAGCCTCGGCTAGCAGGGTGGATGTCGATCAAGTTTTTGTTTGTGTTTCATCTGTAGTCGGATGTTGCTCTTATGTATTGTGATGTTGTATTCGTGTGGCATTGTATGGCTTTTGTATGTATCCCCATCTATTATGTAATGTTGATGTAATGATATCCACCTTACAAAAGCGTCTCAATATGCGGTTCTATCCTTGGTGGGACCTTCGAGTCTCTTTAGGATAGTATCGCATATTGGGCGTGACAGTTATTTCCGGCCTCACTTAAACTTGCCTAGATAGGTAGTTTAATTATGTTTCACCTCTTGCCATGTTTATAACAACATGTAATATTGTTGTGTTCCTCAACGAGAGAGAACTAAATAATTGATGTGGTGTTTCATCAATATGCAACTCGTTGCATATTGAGCTCCACTTAACTAGTAGTGTTGTTTGTGCATATTGTCATGCCAGGCCTCATTAAACCGGACATGCATCATACTTGTTTGTGCATCATGATATGTTTATGCTTTTGTGTTTACCATGTTGTTTCCTTCTTTCCGGTTTGCTTCTCTCGTTAGCTTCGGTCTCATTCTGGAGTTGTGAGGATCCGTTCGACTACGTTCGTTTGTCTTCTTCATGGACTCGTTCTTCTTGCGGGATCTCAAGCAAGATGACCATTACCCTCGATATCACTTCTATCTTTGCTTGCTAGTTGCTTCGTTCTATCGCTATGCTGCGCTACTTGTCACTTGTTTACCATGCCTCCCATATTGCCATGTCAGCCTCTAACCTTTTCACCCTTCCTAGCAAACCATTGTTTGGCTATGTTACCGCTTTGCTCAGCCCCTCTTATAGCGTTGTTAGTTGGAGGTGAAGTTGAAGATTGCTCCATGATGGACAGGATTATGTTGGGATATCACAATATCTCTTATTTAATTAATGCATCTATATACTTGGTAAAGGGTAGAAGGCTCGGCCTTATGCCTGGTGTTTTGTTCCACTCTTGCCGCCCTAGTTTCCGTCATACCGGTGTTATGTTCCTTGATTTTGCGTTCCTTACGCGGTTGGGTGATTTATGGGACCCCCTTGACAGTTCGCTTTGAATAAAAATCCTCCAGCAAGGCCCAACCTTGGTTTTAACATTTGCCACCTAAGCCTTTTTCCCTTGGGTTCTGCAGACTCAAGGGTCATCTTTATTTTTACCCCCCCCCCGGGCCAATGCTCATCGTGAGTGTTGGTCCAACCTATCAGCCGCCGGTGGCCACTAGGGGCAACTCTGGGCTGGCCTACCGGAAGTTTGGACAATCCAGTGTGCCCTGAGAACGAGATATGTGTAGCTCCTATCAGGATTTGTCGGCACATTCGGGCGGCTTTGCTGGTCTTGTTTTACCATTGTTGAAATGTCTTGTAAACCGGGATTCTGAGACTGATCGGGTCTTCCTGGGAGAAGGAATATCCTTCGTTGACCGTGAGAGCTTGTGATGGGCTAAGTTGGGACACCCCTGTAGGGTAAAACCTTTCGAGAGTCGTGCCCGTGGTTATGTGACAGATGAGAATTTGTTAATATCCGGTTGTAGAGAACTTGACACTTGACTTAATTAAAAAGCATCAACCACATGTGTAGCCGTGATGGTCTTTTTTCAGCGGAGTCCGGGAAGTGAACACGGTCTTTGTGTTATGATTGTGCATAAGTAGTTTCAGGATCACTTCTTGATCACTTCTAACTTCTCGACCGTTCTATTACTTCTCTTCTCGCTCTTATTTGTGTATGTTAGCCACCATATTTGCTTAGTGCTTGCTGCAAGTCCACCTCATTACCACTTCCTACCCATAAGCTTAAATAGTCTTGATCTCGCGGATTTTGAGATTGCTGAGTCCTCGTGACTCAGCAGATACTATCACAACAGTTGCAGGTGCCGATGATACCAGTGTAGGTGATGCAACCGAGCTCAGATGGGAGCTCAACGAAGATCTTGGTCGTTTCTATGTTTCATTTCATGTTGATCAGTAGTGGAGCCCAGTTGGGACGATCAGGGATCTACCAGTTGGGTTATCTTCTTTTCTTTTGGCTTCGTCCGTAGTCAAACTATGTGTGTGCTCTAAATGATGTATGATATGTTTAAGTACTTGTGTGAAGTGGCGATTGTAAGCCAATTCTTATCCCATTCTTGTTCATTACATGGGATTGTGTGAAGATGACCCTTCTTGCGACAAAACCACAATGCAGTTATGCCTCTAAGTCGTGCTTCGACACGTGGGAGATATAGCCGCATCATGGGCATTACAAGAAGCCTTGGCCTTCAAGAGTTCTTATTCCTCCTTGAGAGAACCAATGTAGTAGTCATCGAGGGACTTGTAGTTCTCGTGGAAGATAGTATTGGAGATGTAGTTGTGCAATCCCATCAGTGGAACTTCATCAAAATGGGGTCGTCCACGCCGTCTCATCGCAAGGCAATCTTCATCTCCTTGAAGTACTCGTCGATGGACTTGGATCCTTGGATGGTGTTCTCCAATTGGCGTAGAAGTTGTTCTGTGTAGGTTGGAGGCACGAACTCTCGCTGCAAAGCTGTCTTTGTCTTGGGCCAACTCATGTCGTACCTCGCTGAAGGTGTGTGAAGCCACCATGTCGAGGCATAGTCGTGAAGTTTCTTATGGTGCACTTCACTTGATCTTCGGGAGGAACCTGATGTAGCTTGAGGTAGTTGTCCATCAAGCGCTCCCACTCGAGATACTCCTCGGGTTCTTGAGTCTAATAGAAAGCAATCACGTGGTCGGTGTCGAGGTCGTAGTAGCTCTTGGAAGTCACGGACTTGAGCTTGGGGAGCTTCTCTTGAGGTGCTTGTGGGCTAAGATGCCGCATGTCCAAAGGCGAAGATGCCTTGAGGTCACTTGGCGAAGATTCCAAGGGAGATGGTTAAGTCGTTGAGCGGTTCTTGGTGTGGAGTTCTTGACCTTCACATCCTTGTCGGTGTTGGCGTCGATGTCGATGTGATCTTGCCGGAGATGGTAGCTCGAAAGCATGTGCACTAGAGCGTCTTCTCGAATATGAGGAAGACCACTTGTAGGCCTTGATGATGGCTTTGATCTCCTCCATTTGATCATCCATCTTGACGTTCAAGTTGTTCATGGCATCGAACTTGTCGTTCTTGTTGTAGACTACAGGAGGTGTGCTTTGCTTATCCATCACAAGACTTGAGTAGAGGTGAGTAGGAAATGAGATAAAACATACTAAGTTACCTTTTCCCAAAGTTGAGGATGTATCCCGTTTCACTCAATATGAAATGAAAGAATAGTGGAAATGGTACTGGACTTGTTCACTCACACCTATCAAGTAAAGCTTATGGAGTAGCTTGGTTAGGATAGTGGCACAAAAATTTGATGCAAAATGTTAGCAAGAGTCAATAATGTTGAAAGAGATTCACAAATTCGCAAGTGAAACAAGTAGACCAATAGCAATGAATGGCACACGAAAATGCACACACGGATGGATAAATGGGGTCGTGAAACCAAGGAATGAGCACCAAATGTGGAATCCACGGAAAACACTCGTGTTGCACAACTCAAGAGAGACGCTAGCACGATTGCTCAATAGGCGGATACGACACTTGTGCACAACCTATAAGATGCAAAAATTAGCAACTTCTATCCCACGTATGCTATGTATGTATGGTTCCCGGTGTTCTTCTCAAGATGATCCAAGATGACCGGATATGACAATCTTAAGTGCAATGTGGTATGATGTTATGGCTATTGCTTACAAGCTCTTTGCTCTTTATCTTTTGCTTAAAAGCTTATTCTCTTTTTTTGTATGGCCACTTTTGCACAATGCACAAACCAAGATAGCAATTGTGTATGCGGGAACAATTTTGTGACACAAGAGATGATATGATACCAAGATGATACCAATATGATATGGTAGGTATGCAATGGAAGGTGTCGATCAATGATCACTAATGCGCACAAGTAACGTTGTCGGAAATACTCAAATGGCTAGTCTCGATAGGCAAGTGACGCAAAATGTGCTAGGGGTTATCAATGCAGTTGCAAGGGGAATATACAATGGTGTCGTCAAGGTTACCGTCCTTGGCAATGATGAGAGGCAGTGTTGTCGATGTCGACCCGTTCCTAGTTAGCAGAAACACCCTAGGAAACGGAAAAGTCGCGAACACAAAATCTCAAGTGTCAAATGTCAAATGGTGGTAGCTGGAAAGCGGTGGTGGTTGGCACTTGGCAATGCGGAAGTGGGATGGTGGGCTATGCGAGTCGGAGTTAAAGTCGCCGTCCCTAAGTAGCCGAAACACCTTAGGAGACACAAGCCACAACTCAAACAAGCTCAAACAAAATTGGGTTAAGTTGGGTTGGTGGAAGTGGTGGTGGTGGTTGAAGAAGAAGCAACCATCCATGAGTAGCCTGAACACCTTAGGAGACTCTAATCACAACTCAAACAACCACAAATGGAATGGTGAACAAAATGGGTTAGGTTGCGGAAGTCGGTGGTGGTAATGCGGATGATATGGTGGTGGCCCTAGGCAAAGATGCCAAAGTTCTGAAACATTGATGGAGTCAAATGATGTTGGTGATATTTTTGGGATGGGGGGTGTCAATAGCTTCAAAACGAGCTAAAGAACTTTAAAATTGGACTCCGGATAAATTAGTTATGGTCGAAACAAGAATTCAGCACAGTCAGTTTCAGGGTTACCCGGACATCCGGGAGTAGGTCCGGATGATCTGCGTTCGTCAACCATATATATGTCTTGTGGGGCATACGGACATCCTGGAGATGGTCCAGCTGATCCGGGTGGATCCGGATGATCCGGGAGCACCTCCGGATGATCCGAGCAGGTCAAACTGCTTGGGATTTCCTCTCGCGGACGAATTTTTGGGCGGAAATTGGATGATTTCGGGGCAAAAATTGCGGAGATTTCATGGATGAAAGGTGTAGAAACTTGGGGGAAAGCTAGATCCACTTGAAACTAAGCATATCCATGGATCAAAATCAACAAAAAATCATCAAAACCAACAAGTCAAAAAAAAATTGGGGCTATTTTTGGTGGGGATTTTCGAAATTGGGGAAGAACACAAAAAAATTAGGCTAGAAAAAGAGGGTAGGGGATCCAAATTCATGATCAACGTGGCTCATGATACCAAGATGATTTAGGGTAGAACCCTAGCGTCGTGATCTTTCATGATTGGAGTGGGATCCATCGAAGAACATGAAGAACACGGGGAAGAACGGGGATAAATCACAAGGGAAACACTCAAGAACAAGTCCTATCACGAATCCACTAGACAATCAAACACACAAGATCACAAGGTACATGAACAACAAAAGGAAAGATACAAGGTAGAGTTCATCTCCAAAAGGAGGTCTTGATGGGGGTCCTCCCATGAGGGGGTCTTGATGATATCCCACAGGATCTTCTCCTAGATGGAGGTCTTGGCCTCCAATAGAGTAGTGCTCTCTCTCTTTCTCTCTCTCTCTCTCTCTCTCTCTCTCTCAAGAGGAGGAGTGGTTGGAGGAAAGCTCACACACAGATGAGCTATCACTTTGATTCCCCTAGAAATGGGGAGGAGTAGGTCTATTTATAGTCTAAGCCACGAAGGGGTAAGTGAGGGGGCGGAATGGGTACATGGGCCTCGGCCCGAAACATTACACACAGGCAAGGCCCGAATGATCTGGATGGCGGTCCGGATGATCCGGCCATCGGCCCGAATGATCCGGGAGCAGGTCCGGATGACCCGGCTTCATGGTGAAGCTACGGGTGTCATTGCTCCAGTTATCCGGATAATTCGGGGGGACGTCCGGATGATCCGACTAGGCCCGGATGATCCGGACGGACATGCGGATGTCCGTCCTGACTCCAGTAGCCGCTCCGTCTTCTTCTCCTTTCTTCCGTCTTCTCTTCCACGCTTCCCTCGCGGACGGTGTAGTCGGTCCTTGGCACTTGCACTCCTCCTTGACATCCGTGAGGCTCCGACAATACCTATTCATACACACGGGAGAAGTGTCAAGTAGTATACCATCCTCGCAGGGGTCAAGTGAGCACGTGTAAAGGAGATGATTCACCTTTGTGTATGTGAAGTAGATGTAACACGTGTCACTTTCCAAATGGACTCTTGGCATGGTGATGTCCGTAGGATGCTTCGCTTCAAAAACCCATTAGGCGGGTAAATATTTTTGAGATTGCGAGGGAGTAGATATTTTCGAGAGCGGCAGGGAAGCCTTCTGGAGCCCAGTCTACTGTGATGATGTGGGTGATAGGGGCATAGGCGCGACACACGGGTAGTCCGTGGGAACCGTGTTTATTGCGTACCCGATCGAAGATGGTTGCTGCATCCGACTCACCTGATGTTTATAAATTTGGCCAAAAAATGCGGGAAATGGTCAGGACATGAACACACTTGCATGTGGACGAAATATATGTATGAAAAGGGTAGTTTTATGTTCAAATACCCAATGAACAACTTTGATGTGGCACCTATCGCACAAAGCGCACGTTATTATTGCTACCCCCCCCCACACACACACACACACTTCATGTTGGCGAGAGGGGAATCCTAGCTATGAATGCATGCCCCCAAATAGCTAGGTCTGACATCACACCCTAACGTAACACAA
>NC_041385.1:318204048-318204747 GCF_002162155.2 Triticum dicoccoides | reverse complement strand
CACATACACACACACACTTTGATTCGGTGGGAGGGGGCATCTCACCAAGACATATTGTAACACTGACCAAGAAGAATCACCACCTTGGTTGTATAACCTCTCTCGTTGTTGGGTCAAAGTGATGGAGGACGCCAACATGCGGCCCCACAAATAGGCTAGCTTGTCGCCGATAACAACGTGAGGGAGTGCCTGAAGACAACCACTACATGCATGTGGCCCAAACATATGTATGGAAGTGTTATGTGGTGTTTGAATATACCCAATGTACAACTTTGATGTGGCACCATGCTTCTGGAACCGAAAAGTCCCCACGCGGAGCGAGGGTTCATGACGCGCATAGTATATATATATGGATTCATGTGTATGCTTATGCTCAGACTTAGGTCTGGAATCTCACCATGATCAACCTACGACTATACAGTAACCCGAACCAAGAGAAGAAGAATCCACCCTGGTAACCTCTCCCATTGTCGGTTGAAGTGATGGACGTCCACGCCGGGCCATGAATATATAGGTTGTCGATGATAACCAAGCGAGGGATAGTGTCCAAAGACAACCACTTCATGCATGTTCCCCAAACATATGTATGGACATGCATGATGCATGCATATGTTTGAATACCAAAAGCACACCATTTTGATGTGGCGCATGCATCGAAAATCGCACATTCCCCACACAGAGCGAGGTTCATGACACGAC
>NC_041385.1:318169405-318203802 GCF_002162155.2 Triticum dicoccoides | reverse complement strand
GCGGCCCCGACTTCGATCCGGTGGGAGGTATTCATGCATACACATGTGCTCGGTATATTATGTGATCTCACAGCATGACATGTACCGTATAAGACGAACCAAAATTTACTCCCCTCCTAAGTATAAGTCAAATTAACCTCTATCGATGTCGGTCAAAGTGATTCACCAAGCGGACACACATATGGATGAAGCATCTCATCGATAACCTTAAAATAATCCTCCTTGTTCATCAGATTTACCTCTCTCATTGGGTCAAATTAGATGGACGACGACCTCGTTGAACCATGGAGGGAACCGTTGCAGGCGAGTAAGTGACAACCATCATCTGCACGTGTCCCAAAGAGGTGTTGGTGATGTTTGAATACCCAATATGCACAACTTCGATGTGGCACCTGCCTCGGAAACTGAAACATCCCCACACGGAGCGAGATCGTTCATGGCATGTGTGTAGTATGTGTTGGCCCCTCCTCCCCTCCTCGACACGTACTATATACTCCTACCGCAACACAAACCAAAAAGAAAACCTCCTTGTTAGTCAAATTAACCACTGCTACCTATTGAGCTTGCGTTGGTTTTTCCCTTGAAGAGGAAAGGGTGATGCAGCAAAGTAGAGTAAGTATTTCCCTCAGTTTGAGAACCAAGATATCAATCGAGTAGGAGACAACACACAAGTCACGGAATAGATGCAGAAACAATCAACAAACTTGCACCCAACACGATAAAGGGGTTGTCAATCCCTTCATGGTTACTCACAAAAGTGAAATCTGATAGAGATAGATAAATGGTAAAGTAAATATTTTTGGTATTTTTGGTTTATAGATTGGAAAGTAAAAGATTTCAAAATAGTAGATCGGAAACTAGTATGATGAAAAAGAGAACTTGCATGATGGAGAAGAGACTCGGGGGCATAGGTTTCACTAGTGGCTTCTCTCAAGATAGCAAATATTACGATGGGTGAACAAATTACTATCGAGTAATTGATAGAAGAGTGCATAATTATGACGATATTTAAGGCAATGATCATGAATATAGGCATCACGTCTGTGTCAAGTAGACTGAAACGATTCTGCATCTACTACTATTACTCCACACATCGACCACTATCCAGCATGCAGCTAGAGTATTAAGTTCATAAAGAACGGAGTAATGCATTAAGTAAGATGACATGATGTAGATGAATTAACTCAAGCAATATGATGAAAATCCCATCTTTTTATCCTCGATGGCAACAGTACAATATGTGCCTTGCTGCCCCTACTATCACTGGGAAAGGACACGACAAGATTGAACCCAAAGCTAAGCACTTCTCCCATTGCAAGAAAAACCAATCTAGTAGGCCAAATTAAACCGATAATTCGAAGAGACTTGCAAAGATATCAAATCATGCATATAAAAATTCAGAGAAGACTCAAATAATATTCATAGATAATATGATCATAAAGGCACAATTCATCAGATCTCAGCAAACACACCGCAAAAGAATATTACATCAAATAGATCTCCAAGAACATCGAGGAGAACATGGTATTGAGAATCAAAAAGAGAGAAGAAGCCATTGAGCTACCAGCTATGGACTCGTAGGTCTGTGGTAAACTACTCACA
Source organism: Triticum dicoccoides (assembly GCF_002162155.2). Lineage (NCBI taxonomy): Eukaryota > Viridiplantae > Streptophyta > Magnoliopsida > Poales > Poaceae > Triticum > Triticum dicoccoides. The sequence continues at coordinate 318,202,200 of NC_041385.1, read as the reverse complement.
CTTTATCAGAAGGGTAATGGTGTTGATGTATAAGCCCTCCATGATCAAATCCCCCTCCAGCAGGACGCCGGAGAAGGCCCCTAGATGGGATCTCACGGGTACAGAAGGTTGCGGCGGAGGAAGCGTTTTCGTGGCTCCCCCTGATGTTTTTGTGGTATAAGAGTATATATATAGGCAAACGAACTAAGTCAGAAGAGCTTCAAGGGGATCACGAGGTAGGGGGCACGCCCTCCACCCTCGTGACCGCCTCGTTTAGTCTCTGACTTCATCTCCAAGTCTTCTAGTTTGCTTCTTGTCCAAGAAAGATCATCGCGAAAGTTTCATTCCATTTGGACTCCGTTTGGTATTCCTTTTCTACGAAACTCTAAAACAGGCAAAAACAGAAACTGGCACTGGGCTCTAGGTTAATATGTTAGTCCCTAAAATAATATAAAATAGCATATAAATGCATATTAAACATCCAAAACAGATAATATAATAGCATGGAACAATAAAAAGTTATAGATACGTAGTAGACGTATCAACCACCGTCGTTGGGTCAAAGTGATGGAGGACAGCCTCGCGGGCCCACGGATGGAAGCATCGTATGCGAGTGACTGTCCTATATGACGCGTAATATATGTTGTCTGCACCCTTTCGATGCGTACTATATATATACTCCTACCGTACATAACACAAACCAAAAGATGACCATCCTTGTTGGTCAAATTAACCTCTCTCGCTGCAGGTCATAGTGATGGACGACGACCTCGCAGGCCCACTGAGAGCGTCACATGGGAGTGAATGTCCTAACCACCGCATGCGTGTGGCCCAAATATGCATGTCAAACTTTTTTTGCAGCGAACACGCGATCAAAGTAGTTTAGTGTTGAAAATTGAAAAAAAAGATATCATTCATCCATTTTTATATATTGATTGATTTCCTAGGGATTTAATGTGCAAAAATCAAATTTGAGCTACATGAGACCCGTGACCAGGGGCGGGCCTAGTTCAATTCATGGGTATTCATTATTTTTGTCAAAATAATTGATGTCTACAATGTATATTATCTACATGTATATGGAAATTAACGAAACCGAGACAAAATGAGAGCCTATAAAGCTTTTAGCCCATGTTCTGGTGTCACCTGACATGGCCCAGTAGCCATATCCCATGCTCGCGCCCCATTAAAAAATAGTTGCGGCCTGCCTGATTGCACCGCACTAAACACGACAGGTTCCCTCATAAAAAAGAAGACGACAGGTCAAAGGGTGTGTCGCCTCCCCGAACTGTCAATTCTGATCGCTGGTCATCTTTCCACGTTAGCACCTCAGCAGCACAGCTAGACAGGGCACGATGCACATGACAAGGGCGGGCGTGGCCGTGGCCATGGGCCGGTGGGCGGCAACACGGTGCAGACATATCGTATGCGACATGGGGTATTCGTCTCGAATTACCTACCTCAATGCTCGGGATCAGGATAGACTGTGTCACATTCTGCTTGCTATGCAGCGTCCACTTCCCCACATGTGTACAAACAACAAAAGCAGCAAGTTATTTTGCTTGGTAGGCTTTCTATTTTAGCATATTGAAATTTTTGATTTGTTTGCACTTTACAGCGAATTCATGTATTGTTCAAACAAGATAAATTGAGAATTTGCTTGAGTTACTAAGTCACATTAATATTGTTTGAAGTTTGCAATGTAGGTTTGCAATACGAGAATCTTTGTGAATAATGAATTTGTATCAATGAACATTACTTCAAACAATTAGCACTCGAAACTTGCGACTGCAAAAAAATATGTCCTTTAATATTTTGAATACACACTCTTCAAATCCTAGGCCCGCCCCTGCCCGTGACAGTACACCAAAATAGATTGGAAAATCATTTGTGTATGTGTCCTTGGGTGCATGTTTAGTCCCCACACAAGAAATTTCTAACATCGAGAATCTTGATTTTAAATTCATGAAACTTATCATGGTGTCATACGGACACCAATAGACTTTGATATTATATATTTTTTGTCTAATTTGAGACAAGTTCTGATATAATTGATGGCTCGTGTCCGCGTCAGTATTTCCCCGAAGAGGAAGGGATGATGCAGCATAGTTACGATAGGTATTTCCCTCGGTGATGAAACCGAGGTCATCGAACCAGTAGGAGAACCAAGTAATACTTTGTAAATGGTACCTACACACAAAGAACAAATACTTGCAACCCGACGTGTAAGAGGGGTTGTCAATCCCTCACAGGTAAAAGATAAATTGATTTGTATGATTTGGATAAATAGATCTCGCAAATAAAATAAAATAAAATAATTAAAGAAAAAGTGCAACTAGGTATTTTAGGATTTTAGAATAATAGATCTGAAAGAAAAAGCAAATAAAAATAGATCTAAAAGAAACTATGATAAAGAATAGACCCGGGAACGTAGATTTCACTAGTGACTTCTCTCGAGAAAAATAGCATACGGCGGGTAAATAAATTACTGTTGGGCAATTGATAGTACTTCAAATAATTATGACGATATTCAGGCAATGATCATTATATAGGCATCACGTCCAAGAGTAGTAGACCGACTCCTGCCGCATCTACTACTATTACTCCACACATCGACTGTTATCCAGTATGCATCTAGTGTATTAAGTTCATGGAGAAATGGAGTAATGCAATAAGAATGATGACATGATGTAGACAAGATCTTTTCATTAGGAAAAGACCACATCTTGTTATCCTTAATAGCAATGATCAATACGTGTCTGGCTGCCCCTTCTGTCACTGGGAAAGAACACCGCACAGACGAACCCATCACAAATCACCTCTTCCCATGGCAAGAAAAATCGATCTAGTTGGCCTAACTAAACCAAAGATTCAAAGAAGAAATACGAGGCTATAAGTAACCATGCATATAAGAGATCAAAAACTCAAATAACTTTCATGGATAAATATATCTGATCATAAACTCAAAGTCATCTGATCCCAACAAACACACCGAAAAAAGAGTTACATAAAATAGATCTCCAAGGGACATTGTATCGAGAATCAAAAGAGAGAGAGATAGAGAGATAGAGAGAGAGAGAGAGAGAGAGAGAGAGAGAAAGGAAGACATCTAGCTACTAACTACAGACCTGTAGGTCTACAATGAACTACTCGTGCATCATCGGAGAGGCACCAATGAGGATGATGAACCCCTCCGTGATGGTGTCTAGATTGGATATGTGGTTTCTGGAACTTGCGGCGGATGGAATTGTCTTTCGCCTACTCCACTAGGGTTTCTGGAATATTGGGGTATTTATAGAGCAAAGAGGCGGTTCGGGAGGCGGCTGAGGTGGGCACAACCCACCAGGGCACGCCTGGGCCCCCAGGCGCGCCTAGGTGGGTTGTGCTCCCCTCGGAGCCCACCTATGGTACTTCTTTGGTACAACAGGTTTCTTCTGGTCTAGAAAAAATCACCACAAAGTTTCGCTGCGTTTGGACTCCATTTGGTATTGATTTTCTGCGAAGCAAAAAAAAGCAACCGGCACTGGGCACTATGTCAATAGATTAGTCCCAAAAAATGATATAAAGTTGCTATAAAATGATCGTAAAACATCCAAGAATGATAATATAACATCATGGAACAATAGAAAATTATAGATATGTTGGAGACGTATCAGCATCCCCAAGCTTAATTCATGCTCGTCCTCAAGTAGGTAAATGATAAAAGCAGTATTTTTGATGTGGAATGTTGCCTAACATGTTCACCACATATTCTTTTCTTTTGTAGCATGGACATATAGACTTTTACATGGTTCAAAGCAATAGTCTAGTGTTAACATGAAGGTTTCAATACTCAAGCATATCAACAAGCAACCATGTCTTTCAAAATATCAACACTAAAGCAAGTTATCCCTAGCCCATTATGCTCAATCATTCATCCATTCTTGAAACACATTCGCATATTAGCTACATCCAATGCTCAAGTACGATCATAGTGCCCCTTAGTTGGTGCTTTATAAGAGAAGATGGAGACTCAAATAAAAATAAAAATCACATAAAGTAGATAAAAAGACCCTTCGCAGAGGGAAGTAGGGATTTGTAGAGGTTCCAGAGCTCAAAGCGAAAAAATAAGGAGAAAACATTTTGAGTAGCATGCTTTTCCTGTCAACGAAAACGATCGAGTAGTTCCCAATACTTTCCACGCTAGATATATCATAGGCAGTTCCCAAACAGAAAATAAAGTTTATTCCTTTTCCACCAAGCTTTCACATTCCACGGCTAGCCGTATCCATGGGTACCGTCCATACCAAAACTTTCCGAGGAATTTATTAATTCACAACAAGAAAATTCATTTTTCATTTTGGGACTGGGCATCCCTAATACCTTTGCCATACTCTCGTGCAATGACAAGTGAAACACGCACTTGAGATTAACACATCCAGCATGGAAAAATATCAGCCACCCCCTATCGTTTCATGAGCGGTACGAGCACACAAAAAGGAAATTTATTTTGAAGATTAGATATGGCACATACAAATTTGCTTAGAACGGCACTGAAATACCGCATATAGGTAGGTATAGTGGATTCATATGTCAAAACCGGGTTTAAGGATTTTGGATGCACAAGTAGTAATCCCACTTAATACAAATGAAGGCTAGCAAAAAGATTGAGAAGCATCCAATGAAGAAACGAAAAATCACATAAGTGAGCATTAAGCATAACTAACACCAAATAATGCACCACAAGTAGGATGTAATTTCATTGCATAAGTATTGACTTTCGTGCTTGCATTGGGCATCACAAACCTTAACACCAATATTCTTACTAAAGCACAATTACTCACCAACATGACTCACATGTCTCTATCATCATATCTCAAAACTATTAGAAAGAATCAAGTTTATTTTGTCCAATGATGTTCATGAAAGTTTTTTTATTATATCCCTCTTGAATAACTATCACTTTGGAACTAGTTTCATATGTTTCTTTTGATAGCTCAAACAAATTTAAGTGAAGAACATGAGCATAAAAAATTTCTTCTCTCAAAATAATAAAAATGAAGCATGAGACAATTTCTTCAAAATTTTACTGACTCTCAAATAAATCTAAGTGAAGCATGATAGAATTTCTTCTAAAATAGTAAGGCACAACGTGCTAAAAAAGATATAAGTGAAGCACTAGAGCAATTCCATAGCTCACAAATTTTAAGTGAAGCATAAAGAACAATTCTAACAAATCATAGCATAATTTTGGCTCTCTCAAATAGGTGTGTCCAGCAAGGATAGATGACACAAACTAAAAAAACAAAATAAGAAAAGACTCATATAATAGAAGACGCTCCAAGCAAAACTCATGATATGTGATGAATAAAATATAGCTCCAAGTAAAATACTGATGGTCGTTAGAAGAAAGAGGGGATGCCACTCGGGGCATCCCCAAGCTTAGTTTCTTGTTCCTATTTGGATAATAACTTGGGGTGCCATGGGGTATCCCCAAGCTTAGGCTCTTCTTAAGCCTTCTTCCTTCATCCATCATGATCCCATCCAAAACTTGAAAACTTCAATCACACAAAACTCAACAAAAACCTTCATGAGATCTGTTAGTATAACAAAGCAAATCACCACTCTAAGTACTGCTCCAAACCCATTCATATTTTATTTTTGCATTATATCTACTATATTCCAACTTTTCTATGGCTTATACCCCCCCTAATAAACTCCATAGATTCATCAAAATAAGCACACCACGCAAAGAAAACAGAATCTGTCAAAAATAGAACAGTCTGTGGCAATCTAAAAACTTTGTATACTTATGCAACTTGAAAAATTATGAAAACTTAGGAAAACATGGACAATTTGTATATCAATGTTGCGTAAAAAATTCAGAATTTTATCACGCTTCTGTAAATTCAAACAATTTTGTCACCGGCGCACAAAGTTTCTATTTTTCAACAAGATCAAATCAACTATCACCCAACATGATCCCAAAGGCTTTGCTTGGCACAAAAAATAATTAAAACATAAAAACACGATCATAACAGTAGAATAATTGTGCAAACACTCAAGAACAGAAATAAAAATGAAAAATTAATTTTATTCATCGGGTTGCCTCCCAACAAGCACTATCGTTTTACTCCACTAGCTAGGCATAATGCATAGATTCAAGTATTGTCATCTTTAGTTCTAGATCCATAGGATGCCCTCATGATAGATTTGTATGGTGGCTTAATTCTAGCTCTAGGGAAGTGTTCCATTCCCTTTGTTAGTGGAAATTGAAATTTAATATTGCCTTCTTTCATATCAATCACGACACCTATAGTGCATAAAATGGTCTACCAAGTATAATTGGATAAGACAGATTGCAATCAATATCAAGAACAATAAAATCTATGGGCACATAGATCCTATTTGCAAGAATAAGAATATCATTAATTCTTCCCAAAGCCTTTTGAATAGTAGAATCCACCAAGTGCAAATTAAGAGAACATTCTTCAATATCGGTAAGACCAAGCACATCACATAAAGATTTCGGAATAGTGGAAACACTAGCACCCAAATCACGTAAAGCAAAACACTCATAACTTTTAATCTTGAATTTTTATAGTAGGTTTTAGGAATCGAGATTTCTAATTCCATTTTTTCTTCCAAAGCTTGCATCATGGCATCTACGATATGTTTAGTAAAAGCTTTATTTTGTTCATAAGCGTGGGGTCAATTTATCATGGATTGCAACAAAGAAATACAATCAATCAAAGAGCAATTATCATAATTAAAGTCTTTGTAATCTAAAAGAGTGGGCACATCACTAGTTAAAGTTTTGACCTCTCCAAACCCACTTTTATCAATTTTTTCATCAAGATTTTCACCCTCCAAATTATCGGGAAGCCTTCTAACTAAAGTTGACTATTCCTCGGTCTCTTTATCATCAATTTGAATCTTAATAAACAAAGAATCAATTGAACAAACACTAATCATTTTAAGCTCTTCAGCATTTTTATGAAAACAATCACTAGAAAACTTTCTTTCTTAAAATTATGTTCTAGCTCTAAGCATAGCGGTTCTTTTCTTACCTTCATCCATAGAAACATATAAAGCTTTAATTGATTCATCAACCTTAGGCACAAAAGTTTTCAACTTGAGATTTTATACATCATGAGAAATTCTGCCAATGCTACTAGACATATCATCAATCTTATTCAACTTTTCTTGTATCGTCGAATTAAAAGCTTTTTGGGCATTGATAAATTCTTTAATATTATTCTCAAGATCAGAGGTGTTCCTATTATTATTGTAATAATAATTACCATAGGAATTACCATAATTATTAGAAGAATTTTGAGGAAAAGGTCTAGGATTAAAATTACCTCTATAAGCATTGTTATTAAAATTATTTCGCGAGACAAAATTCGCATCTGCAGGATCACTATTTTGCTCAACCAAAGTAGACAAAGGCACATAATTAAGATCAATAGGAGCACTTTTATTAGCAACCAATTTCATAAGAGAATCAACTTTTTCACTCAACGTACTAATTTCTTCAACCGAATTAACTTTTTTGCTAGAACGCGCTCTTTCGGTATGCCATTGTGAATAATTTTCCATAATATTATCAAGCAATTTAGTAGCGTCACCAAAGTAATTTCCATAAAAGTACCACCCGCGGCGGAATCTAAAAGATTTGTAGAAACAAAGTTCAACCCCGCATAAATTTTTTGTATGATCATCCAAAGATTTAAACCATGAGTAGGACAATTCCTTAGCATCAATTTCATTCTTTTCCAAGATTGTGCAACATATCCATGACCAAGTTGCTTAAAATTCATGATTTGAGTTCCAAGGGAAATAATTTTCGCAGGCGGAAAATACTTAGTAATAAAATCATCTTTGCACTTATCCCAAGAATCGATACTATAGTGAGGCAAAGAAGAAAAACTAATTTTTGCGCGATCTCGCAAAGGAAACAGAAATAATTTCAACTTCACAATACCATTGTCCACATCTTTTTTCTTTTGCATATCGTATAATCCTACAGATGTGTTTAGATGGGATGCTGCATCCTCATTAGGAGTACTAGAAAATTGATCTTTCATAACAAGATTCAACAAACTGGCATTAATATCACAAGATTTCGCACTAGTGGCGGGAGGAGCAATCAGAGTGCTAAAAAAATCATTATTATTGGTATTAGAAAAATCACACAACTTGGTGTTTTCTTTAGTCATCATGACAATGCAAACAAGATTGCACACAAAAACAGATCTGACGAGAAAAACGGCGAACTGAAAAGAAGGGCGGATAAAACGTAATTTTTTGTGAAGTAGGGGAGATGAAAACGAGAGGCAAATCGCAAATAATTTAAATTGCAAAGAGATGAAATTTGTGATTAGGAACCTGATAGATGTTGTTGATGTCTCCATGGCAACAACGCCAGAAAGAGGCACGTGGACGGGAGACTATCTAGACTAGATCTTCCTTGGCAACGGCGCCAGAAATCCTTTCTTGATGGCTCGTGTCCGCGTAAGTATTTCCCTGAAGAGGAAGGGATGATGCCGCACATCTACGGTAGGTATTTCCCTCAGTGATGAAACGAAGTTTATCGAACCAGTAGGAGAAACAAGCAACACTATGTAAACGGTACCTGCACACAAAGAACAAATACTTGCAACCCGACGTGTAAGAGGGGTTATCAATCCCTCTTGTGTAAAAGATAGATTGATTTGTATGATTTTGGATAAATAGATCTCACAATAAAACAAAATAAAGTAAATAAAGAAAAAGTGCAGCAAGGTATTTTCTGATTTTTTAGAATAATAGATCTGAAAAAAGCAAATAAAAATAGATCCCAAAGCAAATATGATAAAGAATAGACCCGGGGGCCATAGATTTCCCTAGTGGCTTCTCTCGACAAAAATAATATATGGCGGGTGAACAAATTACTGTTGGGCAATTGATAGAACTTCAAATAATTATGACGATATCCAGGCAATGATCATTATATAGGCATTACATCTGAGATTAGTAGACCGACTCCTGCTTGCATCTACTACTATTACTCCACACATTGTCCGCTATCCAACATGCATCTAGTGTATTGAGTTCATGGAGAAACGGAGTAATAAAATAAGAACGATGACATGATGTAGACAAGATCTTTTCATGTAGGAAAAGACCCCATCTTGTTATCCTTAATAGCAATGATCAATATGTGTCTTGTTGCCCCTTCTGTCACAGGGAAAGAACACTGCACGAACGAACCCATCACAAAGCACCTCTTCCCATGGCAAGAAAAATCGATCTAGTTTTCCTAACTAAACCAAAGATTCGAAGAAGAAATGCAAGGATATAAGTAATCATGCATATAAGAGATCAAAAAACTCAAATAACTTTCATGGATAAAATAGATCTGATCATAAACTCAAAGTTCATCGGATCCCAACAAACACACGCAAAAAGAGTTACATAAAAATAGATCTCCAAGAGACCATTGTATTGAGAATCAAAAGAGAGAGAGGAAGCCATCTAGCTACTAACTACGGACCCGTAGGTCTACAATGAACTACTCATGCATCATCGGAGAGGCACTAATGAAGATGATGAACCCCTCTGTAATGGTGTCTAGATTGGATTTGTTGGTTCTGGAACTGGCAGCGGCTAGAATTGTGTTCCGTCAACTCCCCTAGGGTTTTTGGATTTTCGGGGTATTTATAGAGCAAAGAGGCGGTGCGGGAGGCGGCCGAGGTGGGCACAACCCACTAGGGCGCGCCAGGGGCCCAGGCGCGCCCAGGTGGTTTGTGTTCCCCTCAGAACCCCCTATGGTATTTCTTTGGCCCAACAGGTATTTTCTGGTCTAGAAAAAAATTCCTAAAAGTTTCACTACGTTTTGACTCCATCTGGTATTGACTTTCTGTGAAATAAAAAACAAGCAAAAAACAGCAACTGGCACTGGGCACTATGTCAATAGATTAGTCCCAAAATGATGTAAAGTTGCTATAAAAAGATTGTAAAACATTCAAGAATGATAATATAACAACATGGAACAATAAAAATTATAGATATGTCAGAGACGTATCAATAATCTTCTTACAAACAGGAAATTATCAATACTTAGCAACCAATTTTGCAATCAGACTCTTTATTCGAATCGTGTGTACTAGACCAACAATGTACGTGTCGTGCTTCGGTTAAACAAAAAAAGGCAGAATTAATTATCAAACAGGAAATAACAATATAGTACCTGCTGCCAAGCATCCCGTGTGTCGTACAAGCATGCGTGAGTTGACGAGACGCATGTGATCAGTCCGCCGCGTAGGCAGACCGAGAGGCCAAGGCATGCGCATGTTCTCTACGCAATGTCACCATGGGCATGCTAGTAGCTATGTGAAATGACGGTGGGCATGCCAGCAGTCCACTACACAGGCTCACCGGGAGGCGAGCCAGCCCTTCGATCGTCACCTACCTCGCTCCCACTACTTCATATTAATGGTGTGCCTGGTCCGCTGGTCATAATAGGCGGCCGAACCCCCCGTCCATAGTTGTCACAGCTGCCTGAAGTGTATGAGGATGCCGCCGAAGCGCACCATCTGAGGGAGTGGCGACAAAGGGGCGGGTGAAGCACCCGCGCAGCATATGAAGCTGGGCACAGAGGTTGCGGTCGCACCGACGAGGTCTCGCACGGGCAGCAGCGTGACCTTGACTTTGTCGCCATCATCGTACCTCCCCAGCCGGAGTCGGCGGTCCACAGCTACTCCGACAATGACTTTGACTCGGACAGAAAACCGGTTAGTCCCCCACCCCCCTTCTTTTCTTGGAAAAGAAATCCTATGGTTTTGTTCACCCAGTCCATGAAATCAGAGTAAGATTCAATAGATCCGTGTAGTGTATTGATTGTTTGAATGGTATATATGGTTAGTGATTAATTTTTTGTTCTCTACAAATGAATTTTGTGCTAATAATCCGACTACGGTTAGCGCTCGTCACTACAAAAAAAAGACACATCCGTGACATTTTGGGTCGAACAAAACTTTTTTTTGTCATACATATGACACTTTTATGATGATAATTGTGACAAAACCCGGTATCATCATAGATGTGGTGGGATCCTACTTCTATGACAAAAAATCATGACAGAAAATGGGCTTTTCGTCCTGGGCGGGCCGGAGACGCGGCTGCATGACATTCTTTGGGCCGTCCATGACGGAAAAAATCGTGGTAGAAGCGAGGGCGAGGAAAATTTTGGGGAGTTCCCGGTTACAGTGGGTGGTCGAGGGCCGAGCGATGCGCGTTTCTCTCATACACATACGCGCGTGTGTGTGAGGCGTTGGCTCTAACTGAACCTGAGCAAGGCGTTGGGCTCTAACTGAACCCGGGCGATTACACTGCAGGCTACGCGTTACTGAACCCGAGCGATCGATCGATGGCTGTTAACTGAACCCGGTCGAGCGATTCCTTTGCTACTGCTACTAACTGAAGCCGATCGATTGGATGAACAATGAGCATTGCGGGGTGGATGAACAGTGAGCGGTGGGGGTGGATGCAGGACCCCGTGGCATTGCCTCTGGATGAACAGGACGACCCCGTGGAGGGTTGGATGAACAGTAGACGGTGAAGGGGTGCCCGTGGAGGGGTGGTTGAACAGTAGCCGGTGGAGTAGCGCGCAGTGGAGGCTGGATGAAGAGGAGCCCGTGGAGGCTGGAGGAGGTCGACGGTAGCCCGTGGAGGCTGGAGGAGGTTGACGGTAGCCCGTGGAGGCTGGAGGAGGTCGACGATGGAGATGAATAGTATCCCGTGGAGTCCCGTTTTGCGGTACGCCACACCCCTCCCGATGAACAGAACCCCCGTTTCGACCGTAGCGCTCCAACAAAAGTCAGTTTCGTCCGTTTTGCAGTACGCCACACCCCTCCTGATCAACAGGACCCCCGTTTCGACCGTAGCGCTCCAACAAAAGTCTATTTGTCCGTTTTGCGGTACGCCACACCCCTCCCGATCAACAGGACCCCCGTTTCGACCATAGGAGGTCTGTTTCCTCCGTTTCGCGGTACGCCAGACCCCTCCCAATGAACAAGATCCCGTTTCGAACGTGGCCGGTCGAACACAAGGCCGTTTCCTCTGTTCTGCGGTACACCAAGCCTCGTTTCCATCGCCTGTTCCGTCCAGCCCTCCCGATGAACACGACGATGCATTCCGTTCCGACCCAGCCGGTTGGCTCCCCATGAACACGACGACGGCGTTGTTTCTCTGTTCCGACCCAGCCATGTACACGAGCCCTGGCCGTACATATGCGCGAGTAGGCGTTCGAGACCCCGCATGTATGTACACATACGTGGCCGTATTTTCTTTCTTGCACACTAGCTGTTGTACGTATGTGTACATGCTACGTGTGCGCCTCTACTACGACAGGTACGTGCCTCTACTACGAATCGTGCGCGCCTCTACATCCACCAGTATATATGTACGTACACGTTCGCGACCAGAATGACAACGCTACGTACGCTTCGACCAGGTGGGTCCCGACTGTCAGGCACTTCCTTGCGTGCGAAGATGTAGCTAGTGGGTCCCAGCTGTCAGGGGGTGAATCATTTTTCTTTGCCCGGATGCACTTCCTTGCGTGCGAAGATGTAGCTGGTGGGTCCCAGTAGTCAGGGGAAAACGTTTTTTCGTGAAATACGGTGGCCCATCCGGTGGGTCCCTACTGTCAGGTGGAGGAATCATTATTTTTCGCGTAATAAGGGGGCACTTCCTTGCTGCGGCCGTGGACCCAGCTGTCAGCCTCTCCACGTACAGTCCACGTCCGATGGAAGTCATTCCTTGACCACGTTGACCACGCCGCGCCGAGAGCACCAGGACGGTGGACGACGGCGAGGCCTAGGAAGGGGACGACGGGGAGCCAGGGAAGACGCGACAGTGGAAGCCCGCGCGGAGAGGAGTAGGAGGGTTCACTAGTTCGGCTGCGGTGTGAGGCTGTTGTCGCCGCAGGGCCTGGCCAGCGTTGGGAATAGTAGGGGGCGGTGAGGCCTCCGCGACAGCACAGCCGTCCACGGGAGGCAGGAGCATGTGGCACGATCGGCGTTGCTTTGGGCGGCTGGAGCAAGAAGACCAGAGGTTGAAGAAGCACTACGGTCGTTGGATGGACATCGTACGGTCACTGGAGCTAGAATCGTTTATATTGACTAAGTTGACAAAGCCCTCCGCCCCGTCAAATTAGTCGGCCCACAAGTCAGCCACCCACCAAGGTGGGTCCCAGCTAGCAGGGGGAGTATTCATTTTTTGTGTGTAGTAAGGAGGCACTTCCGGTGGGTCCGAGCTGACAGCAGGGGGAACGTTTTTTTCGCGAAATACGGTGGCCCGTCCTGTAGGTCCCAACAGTAAAGGGAAAACATTTTTTTTCACGAAATACTGGTGGCCCGTCCGGTGGGTCCCTGCTGTCAGGTGGAGGAATAATTATTTTCCGCATAATAAGGAGGCACTTCCTTGCGGCTGCCGTGGACCCAGCTGTCAGCCTTTCCATGTACAGTACTCTTCCGATGGAAGTCGGTCGTTGACCACATTGACCACGCCGCGCCGAGAGCACCACGGCGGTGGACGACGGCGGGGCCTAGGAAGGGGACGACGTGGAGCCGGGGAAGACGCGGCAGTGGATGACCACGCGGAGAGGAGTACGAGGGTTCACTAGTTTGGCTGCGGTGTGAGGCTGCTGTGGTCGCAGAATAACAGGGGGTGTGGGTGAGTGGAGGGATGGCCTGGCCAGTGGGGGATTAGTATGGGGGCGGTGAGGCCTCCGCGATAGCACAGCCGGCCACGGGAGGCAGGAGCAGGCGGCATGATCGGCGCTGCTTTGGGCGGCTGGAGCAAGAAGACCAGAGGTTGAAGAAGCACTATGGCCGTTGGATGGACATCATACGGTCACTAGAGTATTGACTAAGCTGACAAATCCCTCCGTCCCCGTCAACTTAGTAGGCCTACAAGTCAGCCCAACAATATGGTGGGTCCCAGCTAGCAGGGGCTATTCATTTTTTGGGCGTAATAAGGAGGCACTTCCTTGCATGCGAAGATATAGCTGGTGGGTCCGACCTGTCAGCGGGGGGAATGTTTTTTGGCAAAATATAGAGGCCCTTTCTGTGGGTCCTAGCTGTCAAGTGAAGGAATCATTATTTTGTGCATAATAAGGAGGCATTTCCTTGTGTGCAGCCGTGGACCCAGCTGTCAGCCTCTCCACCTACAGTGCCACGTTCACCAGGCCGTGCCGAGAGCACCAGGGCGGTGGATGACAGCGAGGCCTAGATAGGGAACAACATGGAGCCAAGGAATACTCGGTAGTTGTTTCCCACGCAGAGGAGTACGAGGGTTTACTGGTTCGTCTGCCATTCCCGGAGAATAACAGCAGGTGTGGGTGACTAGAGGGATGGCTAGGCCAGCGATGGGAGTACGGTGGGGCCGTCAGGCCTGCACGGTAGCATAGCCGGCCGCGTGAGGAGGGAGCAGGCAGTCCCACCGGCGCTTGTTTGAGCGGCTGGAGCATGAAGAGCAGAGATTGAAGAAGCACGATAGCCGTTGGATGGACATCCAGCAGTCACTACTCTCGTGTGTTGACTAAGTTGACAGGGCGTTGCTTGTGCGTCAACCTTTTTTTATGAAAGCATACGCGTCAACCTGTAGTAGCCGCACAAGTCAGCCTCAAATCTGTTGAAAATAGCATACAACCCATCTGCCATTATTTCTAATAATGTACAACCCATTTTCGAATTCTTAAGAATTTTTTTGGAGCCCATCTTCTTTTTGTTAGCATTACACCCCATATTGTGGCCACGGTCAAAAAGTATACGAAATTTTGCATATTTCGGTGCGTCAACTGTTTTTAATCCAGAAATATCGATTCACATTCAAACTATTTTGAAAAATAATTTATATAAATATAAAATCTAACTAATTGTCCACCGATAAAAATCAATGGAATTTAAAATCTTGTAATGAAAAAAATTGAAACTAATTCCCGGTTTGATGTGTTTTAAAAATGTACAGCCTATTTCTGGGCAAACCGAATGAAACTCTCCTCGTCTTGAAAGTTTAGCAGCCCAGCAGGGTCGATAAAGCAAGTAGGCCTTGTTTGGGTATTTGTTTAAAAAAATAGAACTGGGCTAGCCATTTTCAGCAAGAAAAAAACACAACTGGGCTCATGATGTGGTAATCATAAATAAAACCCTGGCTAGACGGGCCACAGCCCCCGCACAGCCCTGTTGTTACCCTGATCCGTCGCTAAAACTACTATAAATAACAAGTGCTTGTTCCTCAAAAAAACTGTGCGACCTGCTGAGTCCCTGCTGTCAGCCGCTCGTAGTGTAATTCTCTCGTGTATTGACTACATTGACAATGGCGTGAGCCCCAGATGTCCAACCATTTGGAGGAACCATATTTTTGGGCTTGTAATATAGAGGCACTTGCTTGCGTACTGCCATGACGCTGGTGGCTCCCTACTGTCATCCTCTCCACATACAGTCATCTCCTTGTTCCTCTCAGTTGTTGATGATGTTGACAACACAAGAGGGCGGCGCACCGCGCACGGTGAGTGAACCAAGGCTGCAAGGCGGAGGATGACGGCGAGGCCTCGGACAGAACGAATAGGAGCCGTGGAAGATGCGCCGTCCAGTCACAAGCGGAGGGCAGTAGGAGGGTTGACTGGTTTGGGTGCGGGTGCGTGTTGGGGCTGACGTCGCCGGAGAATAATAGGACATGTGGGGGAATAGAGGGAGGGACTGGCCAACATCCGAGGGTACATAAGGTAGGGCGACGGAGGCACAGCCAGCCATGGGAGGTGGGAGCAGGCCGAGCCGACGGGGTGCTTTGGTTTGGGCGGCTGGGGGAAGAAGAAGACAAGAGATAGAAGATAAACGATAGATGTTGGATGTCAATCGAAAGGCTAGTAGGCAGAATCGTCTGTTGACTGGCTAGTAAGTCGACACCACCTTGGATAGACCATTTCCTCGCGGGTCCCAAATGTCAGAATCCAAATCTATCACGGTCATGCAGCCTTTCCTATGAAAATTTATAGCCCATTTGATGTGCTAGTTCGAAATAAGTTTGTGGGTGTTGGTGGGGGCTAATCACTTGGCTTCTATAATGCACATTGAGCTCAAGCAGCTGGCAAGAGTGATGTTATTTCCCTTGGTTGGAATTTGTTACAATATTTCACTCTAAATTAAACGAATAGCAAGCCATTTGCCTTGTTTCAAAGAAAATATGACAGTCACAGCCGAGTTGAAAAGGCCAGGAACATCTAACTCCATCTTACAAACTGTACAAAAGCACGAGGGTTAATTGTTCATCAGGTTTACAAAAAAACCAGGTTGAAAAGGGCAACAAGATCTAACTCCAGCACTGTTTTCGGTAGTCACAGTCAAATGGATCGGTCAGGTCCATAGAATGAATATCCTGGGTCGCAAAATTTACTGGATTATGACCACAATATATTGTAAATAGAAGCCCGACACATTTAGAAGCTCTTTTGCCCATTTGAAACTCCCTTTTTTGCTCTTTGACATACCCATCCATCAAAACCATGCTGCTGATAAACTTAAGCCTGATGGACAATAGTAACCTCGCATTCAGCAGGAAGAATGTGACAAATCTAGTGTTTGCACGGTTGGCTACATATCGTTCTAGCGTTATTGTCTTCAATTGAATCTCATGAGAAGTGAGAAAATCCCGATGCTTACGAATCCACCGATTGGTTATAACTTTCTTACCCCGTCCTGTTGCCTAAATAGACATGAAGATTGAAAACAGTTAAGGTCTAAAAGAAGAGTGTCAAAAGTGCAGCAGCTGAACGGTTAATTCTAGTACACTATATGCGGGCTTCCAATGTGCGTGAAATTATCACCTTTATATACAACTTCTCCAGATATGGAAAGCATTGCAGCAAGCCAATAATCTTGTTCATATCAAAACTATTCATTTGGATATATAAGATCTTAACAGAATCCAGCACCGTTGATAGGCCATCCATGGAGAAACTCTTCATTGAGCATAAAACATAATATTAGTACAAAATGTGTACTCCAAGATGATATATAACTTATGCGTAGAAATTTAAAATGCAGCTTATGGTTACAAGTGTAGATGATAATATAATGTACCTGAAGAACTGTGGAGCCAAACACCATATTGAAATGAGCACAGAGATCATGTATTACACCCAAGGTCTCCAGTTTGTGCGCAGAGAGGACGGTTATTTGCAACGGTGAATAACTAGAATCAAGGATCAACCTTTGAAGTGAAGGGGCATCTTGGATGATAAGCTGCCTTCCGTCAAAAGAAATTCCAATTCTTACAAGGTTAGGCGACTTTATTTGGAGATAACCGATTCTAACTGTGAAAACAAGCACCAAGCACTCCAGGGCAGGGCAACTGGAGTGGATGATACTGTGCAATGAGGCCTCCGATATACGAACCCGCACAAGTGAAAGTTTCTTGAGAAATGGGAGTCGAAGGTTTAATACCAGATTGTCTGGTAGGTAGCACAATGCAAAGATGGTGATGTGGAGAGAGGAGGAAAACCGCGAGATGGACATCGGTGCTGAGGGCACAAATTCACGGCGTTCAGTATGTGGTATGTGATTTCTAGGGGAATAGTAGAACTCAAGCAGCTGTAGTTCTGTGAATTCAGGGGATTTCAGCCAGGCGTCCATCGTGTAGGGCATGGTATGCTTGCTCGGGTAGCATGATGGGATGCAGAGGATTTGAATGGAGCCCTGGTGGGAGGAGATGATGGCTCTAGCGATTTCAAAATCATTGAAGAGAGATAGCTGACGACAGTCGAGATTAAGGGGCACGGTGCGCCATAGAGGGCACCACCGAATTGAGAGGACTTGGGTGCGGCAGCAATCCTTGGTGGGGAGAAGCGAGATGATCTCCCCAAGGACAGCGTCCGGGAGATCGCTGATGCAGTCCACCCGAGATTCTACGGGTTCCTGGGATCCGGTGGGGGCGGGGTCGCCGCTTCTCCCCGCGCTGCCGGTTGTGGGATCTACAATAGGCATCGCCTCTGGCGGGAGCCTCATCTTCTTGGCACTGGGGTCAGCCGACTCCATTTTCCTCGAGGGCGTCGCGTCACGCTCACGGATTTGAGCAGAGTAACGAATGACGAGCCTAGTTGTAGTGCGAGTGAAGAAGAAGGGGTGCTGGGGGTTTTCTATAGGAGTGAGGAAGAACGGGAGCTGGGGTTTTCTGTAGGAGTGATGTCGGGGGGATGAACCCCGGGCAGGCAACGAAACCCGGATCCTCTTCAAAAACAGCAGGGCCCACATCACCCCGCAAGCCGGCACGCGCTTGGCCGGGTCGCTCGACCCGGCAGGGCCCGTAACCCGGCCAAACTCTCTGACGCGGCAAGGTATGTCAACCCGGCCACAGCAACTGGTGCAAGGCAACTCGACCCGGCGCAACCAAGGCTTCCATGGCAAGCCAGCACCACCCGTGGCGCCCACGGCAACCCAGCCACGGGTCAGCTCCCGTCCCATCCAGGCCGTACGATGGGACGAGACCCAAGCCACCGATGACCAAGGCAACAGTGTTTCCACCATGCCTGTGGTCAGCCAGGGCATGGCAACAGTACCCCTCACCTACCCGCTGACCAAGGCTGGCATGGCTACAGTGCTCCAACCCTCACTGCTGATAACAGCAGGCGGCGGCCTGACGGAGAGCACTTTACATGACTCGACTCGGCCACGACCTGATGATCGACAAGACGGAGCACAGTCCCCTAGGCACGCGGGGCCCGCGCCTAGGGGAACCCGGCGAACCACAAGCCCCCAAGCGGGACCCAGCTCGGAGTCCCGGGCGCCGACAATACGGACCCACCGACTCGGCATATTACCATTGTAACCCTGGGTGGGTTGATCTATAAAACCCCCCAGGAACCCACGCCCACAGGGGCATCGCACTATCATATCGACATCACCATACGACACACAGAGACAAAAAGCAAGAAGCAGAAGCATAGGACTAGCCACCAGACAGCAGTACCTGAGAGAAGGAGCAGCCCAAGCCTTGGCCAGCTTCCTTCCTCCTCCATACAGCTCCAGGAGCAACATTGTACTATCAATCATCTAACCAAACTCGGCAGGACTAGAGGTGTTATCTCTCCGGAGAGCCCCGAACCTGGGTATGTCTAGCGTCCCGCGCCCGCGCATGCCAACCTTGCCTCTGGAGCCCACCAGCGCCCTTGAGCCTCCTCCTCTCTTTAGCCATCCCTTGGCATCTGCCGTGCGCCCACCATGACAGTTGGCGCCCACCATGGGGCAGCTCGAGGAGCTGGCCGGGAGCATGCTTCAAACGGGGCCCTTCTCCTACACCGACGAGTCCGTCGCGCTGGCGGACGATGTCATCGGCGCACTCTCCACTTCCTTCGTTGCGCTCCGCATCTCCGATGCGCTCGCGGCCGATGACTACCCTAGCGAGGTGCTCAGCTACTCCAACTCCCCCCTTTCCCTCGGGGTTAGCATTGCCGTTGGGGGGATGGACGTTCACGTGGAGGTTTACGCCATGGGTGATGGCGCCTCTTCCTCGTCAAGCAAAACGAGGAAGGCCGCGGAGGCCAGGGCCACCGCAGAACGGACCAAGCCATCCGACCCGCTGCGCGCTATGATGCAGAGCCTCCGCATCCCCATCGGCACCTACGTCGACGCCACCAACGTCGCCGAAGCCCGAACCCAGCTCGAGGATAGGCGCTAGCAGATGCTGGACCTGTCCGAGATGCTCGCTGCCACCAGGCGCCGCCTGGAGGCCGCTCAGATGGAGCACGACGCCGCTCACGGAGTTACGCCCCCCACGGTAGAGCCAAGCCAGGTCGCCGACGCGCGCGCCCGGGGAGGAGCGATCGGCCGAGCCTTCGGTGCCGTCCGGACCGTCTACGAGACCCCAGTGAAGAACATGCGCGCTGCGGAGGCAGCCACGGTCGGCCTCGACCAACTCACGGATGAGGAGCTCAAGGAGTGCATCGGGCGGATGTGCGAGCTCCTCCACACTGCCAACACCCAGCGGGATCGCCTCAACCAGCTCGCCAAGCCGGCAGGATCCGGCTCCGCCCGCCTTGGCGGACCCGGCGAACTTCTGCATACAGCTTCCTCGCCACCCGGCGAGGGGCACTCCCGCCGAAACCGGACTCGGCGCAACCCGGCCGCCACTGCCGCCGATGCTCTGGGCAACGAGCCCGCCCTAGAGAACCAGCGCGGACCCGGCCAGCTTGGTCGGCATCCGGCTCCAACCGACCCGGCCCCTCGGGGCCTGGCCGCCAGTCAACTCGGCCCACATGCCATCGACGACGCCGACGCGTGCCACCACCTCGATCAGCTCGCTCGCTCCCTGGAGGTGGAGGAGAGCGGCGCCATCGGGCCGGCGTGCTTCGTCCCACGCATCCGGGAGGAGCCATTTCCGAAAGGGTTCGTGCTCCCCCCCGACACCCCCAAATACAATGGGACCATGAAGCCAGAAGAATGGCTCACCGACTACACCACGGCCATTGGCATCACCAGTGCCAATCGTCGTCTTGCCGTGCGCTACGCACCGCTCATGCTCCAGGGGTCGGCCCGCGCGTGGTTGAATAGTCTGCCGATGGGCAGCATCAATGCGTGGGTCAATTTCGAGGAGGCCTTTGTCCGCAACTTCAACGGGACCTACAAGCGACCCGGTCGGCCTAGCCAGCTTGCCATGTGCGTGCAGGGACCGACGAAGACAGGTCGCAAGTACCTCGCACGCTGGACCGAGCTCCGAAACAGCTGCGAGGGCGTCCATGAAGTCCAGGCGATCCAGTACTTCGTCAGCGGGTGTCGAGACGGCACCCTCCTCAAGTACAAGCTCCTACGCTTCGAGCCGGCCACCATGGCCGTGCTCATGGTGACGGCGGACAAGTACGCCAACGCCGATTCCGCCATGAAGATCCAGGTGGCGCTGGACGAAGCCAGCAAAGCAAAGCCGGTTCCACCTCTGAAGCCGGCCGGCGAAAGCAGTCGGCAGCAGCATCACTAGAACAACAAGCGCAAGGCCGACCAGCCGGCGCAGCGTCACGACAACCGGCTCGTCGCGGCCGCCGAGCCCGCAGCGAACCCGACAGCGAAGCGCCGGCAGACCGGCAAGATGGCATGGCAACCCGCCATGAGTTTTGAAGAAATGCTCGACGCCCCATGCAAGCACCACAGCGGCGCAAGGCCCTCTACGCACACGCTTCGACAGTGCGCCATCACCAAGCGCATCATGAGGGGAGACATTCCGCCTCCTCCGGCTCCAGCTCCAGCTCCAGGCGCAGGGCAGCCGCCTCTGACTCCACCACCGCCTCCCACCAGCGGCGCGATGCGGAACGACGCCTACCCGGACCAGAACGTGACCTACGTCGTCTTCAGCAGCCTCGGCAACGATAAGCACAGCAAGCGCCTTCTTCGGCAGGAGGTGAACACTGTCGTCCCGGCCAAGCCGGATTTCATGCACTGGTCGGATCACCCGATCACCTGGACCCGCGAGGATCATCCGGTAGTCATGTCGAGTCCGGGTGGATATGCCCTTGTCCTCAACCCCACCATCGTCGCACGGCACACATGCAAGTTCTCTCGAGTCCTCATCGACGGTGGTAGAAGCATCAACATCCTCTACCACGACACGATGACCAAGCTCGGCCTCAAGGCCGAGGACCTGGAGCCAACACGGACAGTCTTCCACGGCATCGTACACGGCCTTTCCTGCTCGCCCATTGGCCGGGTCCGGCTCGGTGTCCTGTTCGACGACAGCAGCCACTTCCGGCGTGAACCGATCTGGTTCGAGGTGGTGGACCTGTCCAGCGCATATCATGCTTTGCTGGGCCGGCCCGCGCTCGCCAAGTTTATGGCGGTTCCCCACTACGCGTACCTGAAGATGAAGATGCCGAGTCCCAAGGGCCTCATTACCATCACCGGCGACTACCGCAAGTCTCTGGAGTGCACCCGAGACGGCGCCAAGCTGGCCGAGTTGCTGGTCATTGCCGAGTAGCGGCGCCAGCTCGATCGGATCGTCGCCCTGGTAGGCGAGGCCTTCGATGCGTCGATCCCGACCTCGGACCCGGCCGAAGAGGCTGCCTTCAAGCCCTCCAAGGAGACCAAGAAAGTTAAGCTCAACCCTCAAGACCCAAGCTGTAGCAAGTACGTTGTCGTAGGCGCCCGCCTCGACAGCAAATAGGAAGGCGAGCTCGTCGACTTCCTCCGTGAGAATCGGGAAATCTTCGCATGGACCCCCAAGGACATGCCGGGTATCCCGAGGAAGTACGCCGAGCACAAACTTCACGTCCGCAAGGACGCCAAGCCTGTCCGTCAACCCCTCCGATGATTTTCTAAAGAGAAGAGAAGAACCATTAGTGAAGAGGTCGCTAAGCTTTTAGCGGTCGGCTTCATAATGGAAGTGTTTCACCCCGAGTGGTTGGCCAATCCAGTCCTCGTCCTGAAGAAGAACAAGACCTGGCGCATGTGTATCGACTACACCAGCCTCAACAAGGCCTGTCCCAAGGACCCGTTCGCTCTCCCGCAGATCGACCAAGTCATCGACTCGACCGCCGGGTGCGAGCTCCTGTCCTTCCTGGAAGATTACTCCGGCTACCACCAGATCAAGCTGGACCCGGCCGATGCCCTGAAGACGTCCTTCATCACGCCCTTTGGAGCGTACTGCTACGTCACCATGTTGTTCGGATTGAAGAACGCCGGCGCCACCTTCCAACGCTGCATGCAGAAATGCATGCTGCCACAACTCGGCCGCAACATTCATGTGTACGTGGACGACATCATGGTGAAGACCAAGCAGAACCTCACGCTCCTCGACGATTTGAAGGAAACATTCGCCAACCTCCGTGAATATAAGTCAAGCTCAACCCGAAAAAGTGTGTTTTCAGCGTCCCGGCCAGAAAGCTACTCGGCTTCCTCGTCTCGGAACGAGGCATCGAGGCGAACCCGGAGAATATTAAGGCCATCGAGCGCATGCGCAAGCCGGCTCGGTTGTGCGACGTCCAGAAGTTCACCGGGTGCTTGGCCTCGGTCAGCCGGTTCCTAAGCCGGTTGGGCGAGAGGGCGCTCCCCCTGTACCAGCTGATGAACAAGACAAGCCCGTTCGAGTGCAACGGCAAGGCAGACGAGGCCTTCCAAGACCTCAAGCGCATGCTCTCCACCTCACCAGTCCTGGCCGCACCGACCGACAAGGAGCCGCTGTTGCTCTACATAGCCGCAACTTCGCGGGTGGTCAGCACGGTGCTGGTGGTCGAGCAACTAGAGAAGGGCAAGATCCAAGCCGTCCAGCGGCCAGTCTAGAGAGGTGCTCCCCATTTCCATGCAGAACTACCCGCATTACCAGAAGTTGTGTTACGGTGTGTACCTCACCGCCAAGAAGCTAAAGCAGTACTTCCAAGAGCACGTCGTCACCATCGTCAGCACGGCGCCTATCGGAGAAATCATCGGGTGCCGGGACGCCTCTGGCCGGGTCGCCAAATGGGTGATCCAGCTGGCCGGCCACACCATCCTCTACGAGCCCCGCACAACGATCAAGTCTCAGGCCCTAGCCGATTTCCTCGTCGACTGGACCGAGACCCAGTACTTGCCGCCGCCTCCTGACTCGACGCATTGGCGCATGCACTTCGACGGGTCCAAGATGCAACTCGGCCTAGGGGTCGGCATGGTACTATCATCTCCGAAGGGCGACCAGCTTCGCTACGCGCTCCAGATCCACTTCGCTGCCTCCAACAACGTCGCCGAGTATGAAGCCTGCACGGCCTCTGACTTGCCAAGGAACTCGGCGTCTAGCGCATCCTGTGCTACGGTGACTCGGACCTGGTGGTGCAGCAGTGTTCCGGCAAATGGGACGCCCACGACTCCAACATGGCAAGCTACCGCTTCCTCGTCCAGAAGCTATTCGGATCTTTCGAGGGCTGCAAGTTCCTCCACGTCCCGCGCACGGAGAACTAAGCAGCCGACACGCTCGCCAAGATCGCCTCATCACGACAAGACATCCCGTCCGGCGTCTCCCTCGAGCACCTACGCAAGCCGTCCGTCAAGCCATCACCGGACTCTGAGTCCATCCGCGTTCCAGACGACCCGGCTGCACCCCAAGCCAGCCCGAGGGTTGCTGAACCCGTCCCGGGGACTGCTGAACCCGGCCCAGGGGCTGCTCAGCTCGACCCGGCCAACATCATCCCGGACCCGGCCGTCGCCATCCCCAACCCGGGGGCTGCTCAACCCGACTCGGGGGCTGCCGACCCGAAACCCACCCTGGTGGCCGTTTTTTCAGTGACCGCAGCTCCATCTTGGGCTCTCCCAATATCGGAGTTTCTGGAGAACGGGTTCTCCCCATGGACGAGGCCGAGGCTCGGAAAATTCAGCGTCGGGCATCCGCCTACAGCATCATCAACAACGAGCTCGTCAAACGTAGCTCTACCAGCATGGTCCAGCGCTGCGTCGATCAGGATCACGGCATCAACATCCTCCTCAACATTCACCAGGGCGAGTGCGGGCACCACGCCGCATCACGATCCTTGCTGGCCAAGGCGTTCCGCCATGGTTTCTATTGGCCCACGACCCTCGAAGACGCCGAGTCGCTCGTTCTCAAATGCGAAGGGTGCCAACGCTTCAGTAAATGTAGCCACCAGCCGGCGTTAGCGCTCCGCACCATACCGATCGCCTGGCCCTTCGCGGTTTGGGGACTCGACATGGTGGGACCATTCAAAACCGCTCGAGGCAGCATGACGCACTTACTGGTGGTAGTGGACAAGTTTACCAAGTGGATCGAAGCAAGACCTATCAAGAAATTGGACAGGCTAAGAGCCGTCCGATTCATCAAGGACATAGCGGTGCGCTACGGCATGCCGAATAGCATCATCACCGACAACGGCACCAACTTCGCTAAGGGCGCGCTCGAGCAGTACTGCTCCGTCTCCGGCATCCGCCTCGACCAGGCCTCCGTGGCACATCCGCATTCCAATGGGCAGGTCGAGCGGGCCAACGGACTCATTCTGTCCGGCATCAAGCCGCGACTCGTCGAGCCACTCATCCGCTCACCCGGTAGCTGGCTTGATGAGTTGCCAGCGGTACTCTGGAGCCTGCACACAATGTCGAATCGGTCGACCGAGTTCACCCCGTTCTTCCTCGTCTACGGATCCGAAGTTGTCATCCCGACCGACGTCGAGTTCGACTTGCCGTGCGTCGCGATGTACATTGAAGCCGAAGCAAGAGAGGCACGCGAAGACAGCGTCAACCTACTCGAAGAAGCGCGCCTTCTGGCACTTAGCCATTCGGCTATCTACCAGCATGGACTAAGGCACTACCATAGCAGGAAGATCAAGCCTCTCGCATTTCGTGAAGGCGACCTCGTCCTCCGACTCGTCCAAGAGCAGGCAGGCCTGCACAAGCTGTCCTCTCCATGGGAGGGCCCGTTCATCGTCAGCAGAGCCCTGCGCGACCGCAACGCCTACTACCTCATCGACACGCGCAAGTCAAAGAAGCGCAAGAAGGACACCGTCGGCGAAGAAACGACCAGGCCGTGGAACGCGGAACTCCTCCGCCCGTTTACAGTTAGCTGCACGAGTGTATATATCGTCGCCTTTTCTAAATGCATGAAACTACGGGGTCCCCGAATGAAACTCGGGGGCTACCTTTTGCCGACCAATTTATTGTGTCCATATTTATCTGCATCACTTTACCACTAAACCCGGCCGTCGGCTCGACTCGCTCGACCCAGGGGCTCGGGGGCAGGACGGCTGGGTCACCACCCCGCCGCCTTACTTGGTGATTCTTGAAAAAGTTGGGACGCTGCGTCCCCCACTTATCCCTAAAACCGCAGATCCAGCTTTGGCAGTCGGCGGGCAAGCACAACAGGCCAAAGCTCCTTTAGATTCATACACTAAGTCAAAGGCCGCCGAGTCGACCGACCCGGTCCATCACTCATTAGATAAGTAGCCGCACGACCGGCTGCTCGCCAACCGGCCAAGCCGGATTGCCGCCAGCCGACCCAGTGGGTGTTTCGCTCTCGCTCAACGTTTCTGAGGACCCAAGTCCTGCGCGCCCCTCTCAAAGAATTGATCCCTTTGTCACGGACCAGAGCCTCGGCCGTTTGACTCGCGGGGGGGAGGTTTCAGACAGGAGAAGCGCATGAAATTGGTTCGAAAAAGCGGAAGCCAAAGAGCAAAAAAGCACTCACAACACTCACACACAAATATTTAAAACAAAGGCCCACGGCCCAAGTTCATTACACCCTAAAACAACCCCCAGTGGGTGGGTGGACCTGCTACTTAACAGATTCTGCGTAAAGTATCTCATGCATCTCCAGCGCCGCGTCGCGACGACGACGGCCCTCCTCTAGCGGCTTCCGGGTCCGGCGTGACACCGGTGTCCTCCTCAGCATCCGCGTCGCCGTAGACGCCCGTCTCCTCCGAGCTCCCCTCTGGGTCACGAAGAAGCAAGCCGTAGTCGTCGCCATCCACGACCTCTCCGGATGGAACTCATCATGGAAGGCGAACTCGGCGATGTAGCTAGCCCGGGAGGCGATCCGGCCAGCTTGCTCCTGCAGCAACTGCTCCGAACCAGCGTGATGACCCATCAGCGCGTCCAGCTGAAGATCCGGATGCCAAGAAAGTGCAAACCGCAGCGCCATCTCGGCACCGGCACCGGCACGGGTGGCGGAAACACGCCACTCGCCAAGATGGTCCGGACCCGCCTCCAGCCAGCGCGCCAGGCGCGAGAAGCTGCGCGGATGGACGGAGTCCGGCCACAGGGCCGCCGTCATCGCGGTGCCGGCGTGGGACAGCCGCTCCATCTGCGTCCCCAGGGCCCGCAGGCGGGCCTCGGCAGCGGCAATGATCTCCGGGAAGGCCCAGGCTAAACGCGGATCCGTCCCAGACCCAACAACGCCGGTCGGGTCATGCTGGTAGCGAACGGCTTCCTCCACCAGCCGCTGCGTCTCCGGGAAGGCCCCTGCCGTCAGAGAAAAAGCAAGATTAGAAGAACAAACAAGGAAGAAACGTCGGGTCCCGACCTGGCAAAATTACAAGAAGCAGCACTTACTGGAGAAGGACTCTTCCAGGTGCTGCGCCTCGAGAAACATACCACGCCGCTCCCACTCCACGACGCGGTCGCGCTCCTCGAGTGCCTTCTCCAGATCGGCCACCTTAGCAAGGGCCACCTTCAGCTCGGTGTCCTTGTCTTCGGCCGCCTTCTCAGCCGCGTCCCGGCGATGAGTCTCGTCCTGACGAGCCTCCTCGGCCGCGGCGGCCTGCTCCCGCAAGCGATGCACCTCGGCTTGGAGACGGCCCTTGTCATCGACCAGCCGACCGCTCTGCTGGTCCACCTCGGCCAGGGCCTGCTGCGTCTCTAGCACCTTGGCGGCCTCCGCCTTCAGATGCTCCACCTCGGCCTCGAGGCGCATATTGTGACCCGCCAGCTGCTCATGCAGCCGGTTGGCCTCGTCAAGAGACCGCCGGGCCGCGGCCGCCTCCGCCCTCGTCTATGCCACCTCGGCGCCTAGGCAGCCGGTGTCAGCAACAAGCCGGTCATAATGATGACCAGCCCGGAGAAGCCGGGTCCGCCAAGACAGCACCTGGCTGCAATGAAAAAGAATTCAGCAGAAGAAAAAAGACAAGACTTAAGATTTGGCCCAACTGTTACACAGTTGGCCTGAATCTCGGGGGCTACACCCAGTGGGTGCGCTAGCGCGCTCCCACTAGAAAAGAGCATGAACGTACCTGCAGTGACGCGAAGCTCCTCCTCCTTGGCAGTGAGCTGCTCCTTGAGCTCCCGATGCTTCTCCAGGAGCCGGTTGAAGGCGGCAACCCGGAAAGCATCAAGATGCTGAAAGAAGACAGAAATCAGAACAAGGCCTGGTGATCTAAAGATTCGGCCCAACTACTATGTAGTTGGCCCGAACCTCGGGGGCTACACCCAGTGGGTGCGCTGGCTCGCCCCCACAATGAAGAAGTTACAAGAAAACGAAGAAGAAGGCCTTACCAGGACAGCACGCTCCAGGTCGCGCGTTCGCTCCGTCTCGGCCTGGGCAAAGGCCTCAATCCGCTCCGTCCAGCCTCGCAGGCGGCGGCTGACGGCATCCAGCGCCGCCTCCTCCTGGGTCTGGGGCCCAAAGACGGCCGCGCCGCCGCTTCGCGCGGGCTGCGGCACGGCAGCTCGGCGCCCGCCCCGTCTGGGCACCAAGGCGTGCCCCCCGCTGGCCGCTTGCGACGCGGCCAGCACCTCCTCCGACGCCCCTTCCAGCGCCAATGGTGATCCGGACGCCGGGACGCCTTGAGTCGCCACCTCAGGCACCGCCGCCCGCGGTGCCTCCTCCATGACCGACGGCGCCTCCGGCACCGCCGGCTGTGGCACCTCCTCCAGGACGCCGCCGCCTCCACCACCACCAGCCCCCGCGCGCTCGACCACGTCGGCTCGCGGCGGGGTATCGCCCCCTATCTCCATGACCTCCTGGTCGAGGATCGCCACCTCAGCCCGGCCCCCACGGCCGCGCTCCCTCACTGATGACGGTTCAAAAACTGTCACCACCACCACCGTGCCCTCCGGCATCTCGCGCCAAGCCGGCTCCATGCTGGATCGCGCCCATGCCGCCGCCGCGTTGGTCCAAGCCTGGACCGACGCCGCCTCCAGCTCCGCCTCGGCCCGGTTCCTGTCCCACCAGGCTAAGGCCTCGGCGTCGTCCGGAACCAGGCCAAGGTCCGAGTCGCCTCGCCCCTCCTCCCCGGCCAGACCGACAGGGTCGGATCGGCTCCTGCGGAACGTGGTCCCTTCGTCGGCCGCGGCCTCCGCCGCAGCTCTCGCCAGCATGATGGGCGACCTGAATAAGAACACAAAATAAGCCAAAGAAACTAGAAATCCAGGCGCAAGTAGGAAATAAAGCATACCCCGCCAAGACCGGGACCGGGATCGGCTTCCTGCTCTTCTTCTTGGCCGGCCTCCGGGGCTCGGCCGGGTCCGCCACGCGTTTCGATCCGTGGGGTCACGGCGCGACGGTGTCCTTTTTGTGCAGGCGGCTTGGCGCCGCCCCATGCGAGGACCCGGCTCCGCCCGCATTGCCGCCTCCCCCGCCCAACACCGCTACACCAGCAACCGGCATCAACGTCGCCTTCACCACGACACGAGCAACAATTCAAGACGAAACGAAGAAGGAAACATGCAAGACTTACCGGCTCGGCGCCCAGCACCGGCGTCGCACTCGGCCACCTCCTCGCCGCCTTGGGCCGCGGGCTCCTCTGGTGCCACCGGCGCCACCTGCGATGGAGCCCGGGCGTAAGGATGCCGGATTGCGTTCAAGAGAACCTCCCGTGTCGTGTCAGGACGAACAAGAAGATGTGCAGCGGCAAAATAAGGAGACCGGACGCTCACCTACGGTGCCGGGTTCGACTGGCTATACGGCGCCTTGCCGAATCGCCAATCCTCTCCAATGTTAGCCTTGGAGATGTCATTGACGCTGCACGCGACCTGCTCCGCAGATAGCCGCGTCGACCCCATCCGGTTGGGGTCCTGCAGGCCAATCATCTCGCCGATGAGGTAGGAGCGCCTCTGAAGTGGGAGGACCCGGTGGGAGATGAACGCGGCGAGGAGGTCCATGCCGGTGAGCCCCTCCTGCGTCCTCATCACCGTCACCCACTCGCAAAGATTGACTATCTCCTATGATGGGCGCCGGAGCGAGTAGCCACAGATCGTCTTCACCCGCGGCGGTGCAATGACGAAGGGGGGAAGATTGATATGGTCCGCGCCATGGTTGTGGACGTAGAAGAAAGAATTCTGCCACTTCTTGGCAGAATCCTCGAGCGGAATCTTGGGGAAATCTGCCCCCAAGCGCTTGGAGATGACGGTGGCGCCGCAGTCGGCGAACTCTCCGGCCGACGGACCCTGCTGCTTCAAGGAGAAGAAGCGCGCCCAGAGGTCGATCGTCAGCTCGACACCCAGGTACCCCTCGCATAGGGTCATGAAGCCGGAGAGTTGGACGATGGCGCCGACGCCAAGATGGTGCGGTTGAAGCCAGAAGAACTCCAAGAAGGCGCGGAAGAATGTGCTCACCGGCAGCCCAAACCCGCGCTCAAAATGGGTAAGGAAGACGATGCACTCCTGCCCCTCGGGTCGTGGCCTTTGCTCGCCGCGTGGCAGGCGGACGCTGACGTTCGTATCCCGCGGCAAGCGCCACAATGCTCAAAGCTGCGTGATGTCCTCGGGGGTGACGTTGGAGCCCATCCAAGAGCCCGACGGCAGCGCCATAGATAGAAGTGGGAAAAAGAAGACGAGCGACGGAGGAGGCTCTGCTCGGGGCTGCAGGCGCAGTTGTGCGTCGGTGGCAAAGAGCAGAGCACGAGCAGGGGGACAGGAGGGTGCGAACGAGAATGGTGTCCGCCACCCCCTTGCCCCCCTCAATTTATAAGCCCCAGTTCAAACGTGGGGAAGTGGCATCGTCTGCACGCGCCCGTTCGACTACCCTGCAATAAGTGCGCACGTACGCGCGCACTAACTGCTCGAGGAAGTGCAACCGGCCACCAGACGCCACAATAAATCCATGCGCGTGGCCCAAGGGCGCGCGGCGGCGGGCCCCCAGCCCGTCGCCCGGTCCCGTCACGCGCGTGGCCTGTCAGGCCCCTCCGACTTCTGGGCACCACGTGGCGCCTGCGCGAAGCCCTAGGGGTCGCCTCAAGAGTTGACGGACTCCTCGATTCCCGCCACAGCCGGGATGCCGCGATCCGGTTTCCGAGAAAACTGGCACACAGCGGGTGTTGCCGGACCCGGTGTTCGTAGAATCCTCCTTGCTCAAGGGGGAAACTGCGAAGGCCCACTCATCAGAAGACGGCGGACCTTCACAGCTTCGGGGACTATTGTCGGGGGGATGAACCCCGGGCAGGCAACGGAACCCGGATCCTCTTCAAAAACAGCGGGGCCCGCGTCGCCCCGCAAGCCGGCACGCGCTTGGCCGGGTCGCTCGACCCGGAAGGGCCCGCAACCCGGCCAAACTCTCCGACGCGGCAAGGTATGTCAACACGGCCATAGCAACTGGCGCAAGGCAACTCGACCCAGCGCAACCAAGGATTCCACGGCAAGCCAGCACCACCCGTGCCGCCCACGGCAACCCAGCCACGGGTCAGCTCCCATCCCATCCAGGACGTACGATGGGACGAGACCCAAGCCACCGATGACCAAAGCAACAGTGTTTCCACCATGCTTGTGGTCAGCCGGGGCGTGGCAACAGTACCCCTCACCTACCCGCTGACCAAGCCTGGCATTGCTACAGTGCTCCTGCCCTCACTACTAACGACAGTAAGCGATGGCTTGATGGAGAGCACTGTACACGACTCGACTCATCCACGACATGACGATCGACAAGACGGTGCACAATCCCCTAGGCACGCGGGGCCCACGGCTAGGCGAACCCGGCGAACCACAAGCCCCCAAGCAGGACCCAGCTTGGAGTCCCAGGCACCGACAATACGGACCCACCGACTCGGCATATTACCATTGTAACCCTGGGTGGGTTGATCTATAAAACCCCCCAGGAATCCACGCCCACAGGGGCATCGCACTATCATATCGACATCACCATACGACACATAGAGACGAAAAGCAAGAAGCAGAAGCATAGGACTAGCCACCAAACAGCAGTACCGGAGAGAAGGAGCAGCCCAAGCCTTGGCCAGCTTCCTTCCTCCTCCATACAGCTCCAGGAGCAACATTGTACTATCAATCACCTAACCAAACATAGCAGGACTAGGGGTGTTATCTCTCCGGAGAGCCCCGAGCATGCCAACCTCACCTTTGGAGCCCACCAGTGCCCTCGAGCCTCCTCCTCTCTTTAGCCATCCCTTGGCATCTGCCGTGCGCCCACCACGACAAGTGAGGTGAGGAATTTGGGGGTACGAGTGGAGCGAGCTGACATGAGGTGGGTGGGAGCGAGGAGGAAGAAGAGCACCTAGGTTTTTTTGGGGGGCGGTGTGCTGGGTGCCTGGGTGTGGGTAGCACCTCTCATTCAGTAAATATATGGGCTTCTGAATTGATTTTACTATTTGCTAGTGTGGATGGGCTGTTTTGTCTTCGGCCCAGAGAAACAATTACTACTAGTACAGTGGAGACACTCTATAGCTACCCAGAAAAACAATTACTACTAGTACAGTGGAGACACTCTACCGCTTCTGGCTCCTCCTAGGTCATTGAAACGTCTCCCTCTACTGAATGTCGTTATACTTTTGTTCACCGACATGCGGGCCATGCAGCACGCGGGCCCAAATGCCATCCACCAAATTAGAAGGCAGTATGCAGGCGGAGAGTCACCCCGGTCGTAGCATGGCAGTAACAAGCCGTCGTATCACAAAACCCCACCTCCCCGCAGTCTAAGTTTGACGGATGAAGCAACCATCATTTCACTCTTCGCTGAATCCCCTTCTCCCTCACCTCTTCAAGAAAGGCAACACTCGCATCTGCCACTGTTCTTCTCTCCCAACGAAGGGAAGGTAAGCGGATCCGTGATGTTGGTATATTTTCATTCAGAGAAAAAAAAGAACTTTTGCAAAGCAGTAACCGATCATCACTCTCTTTTTTGTTTCATTGTCATTGCGATTGTGTTTTCCTTTCAGTGGTCTCCTAGTATTCATCAGTTTCATGATGGACCAAGGAGAACCAGGTAAAGATCTGCCGATATTGGAGCAGACGTGGGAGGTTTATCCCCATGAGACAGAGAGCTCCAAGAAGATGGAGGCAGCCATCGAGCCGACCCCAGATACGCTCACGGCCACTACTGAGATGGTCAACGCCCCGTTTGAGGTTACAGCCCCCATGGCACTGCAGGAGCAGTTTCCCCCTTCGAGGATGTGTCCCCCC
>NC_041385.1:318153257-318169032 GCF_002162155.2 Triticum dicoccoides | reverse complement strand
GAGCTGCCTAAGGTGATTTTCTTCTTTGCCGATGTCGATTGTGGTTTTTCATCTAAGTATGTGGTGATTAATAATGCAAAATTTTATTAGCTTCGATGACATGCTATACATAGTGGTTTAAATAACTTCTGTTTCTTATACTGAAAAGTAATTCAGAATTTGTTTATGTTTCAATTGGAGCCCTGATGCAGACAAGGATTGTGTGGTTGTACATGTCACTCACTATGAGGCGGGTAACCTGAATATACGCACTGGGAAAACAGAGTTCTTAGGCTGCTGGATCCTGAAGGCCATTTGCGGTTATACCAATGAAGAGTTGTATTCCAGCCTCATTGTTGTCAGGCGTGTTGTCCAGGGTGTACTGAAGCACAAGAAGTTCAAAGCTACTCCTTCGTTTGTGAGGCATACTGTTCTTGTCAAGCTTACGGAGGAAGATGACGTGGCATGCCTCCACAAACAAGTTTATCAGTGGCAAGGCCACAAGGTTGTCTTCGTGAAGGTTCACAGGATTGAGCTGCTGCGGGACGTCCTCGATGATGTTCATGGCAAGGTCCATCTTGTGTCCAGCCCAAATTAGATCAAGGCATGAAATAGTTGCCCCAGCTAGTGTTTAATAGTAGTTTGGATTGTGTCTAATTATCCGAACCTTGCCTGTTATCGACCCCTCTAGGGCTAGTACTCTGTTTGAATCCGTCTATGGGAACTCCTGCTACTTTTGTGTGCCTGTGAATCATGTGAGAACCATCATAATTGTTGCCGAAACAGATGCGTCCTCGCTAGTTTTTTCATGAATATGGCATGGTAAGACATAAGTTGTCATGGTTTATCATACGAGCAATGTGTGTTTTGATGAAATAGAGCACTCATTCGAGAACTGTGCGCCGACGTATACATAAGTACATGTAAACACTGTTGGTGCTACCCCACTTGTAAGCAGTTGTGCAAAACATGACACATTGGCTCATCTCGCTTCAACACTACGCTATCGACCAGCTAACAATCAACAATTTGTTGTCTGACATATAAGCAACCATGTATCTTGTTACAGTGGTTCATGCAGTTAAATGAGGCCACAATGTAATAAATGCCAAACGTTCACACGCTAGTCCAGTGCTCATGTGGAACACTCACATTAAACTCGTCTTCATAAAAAACTTGAAAAGCATAAGTTAAGCAATTTTATACATCTCAATGATTCATAGAACATAACAAACATATACTAGTTCACAGCAAAAGATAAAGTTGTGAGAAGGTTTACAAATCAGGAAAAAACAAGCAAGGCTTCTCTGAGCAAAGGGCCACCCGGCAGGCTTAAATTTCCTGGAGTCCAGTCTGGTTTTTTCTTGTTGCCACCATCCAGGGTTAGGTTCTCTCATTCCATAATAACAAACTGTAATTGTGGTCTCAGCTGAAATGCTGAACTGAACCATGCAGTGTACCGACCAGGTGAAATTCTTGTGCATTCCACTAAATTTAAGCACCGCTATTTGCAGAAATAAGCAGACCACAATGCCTCTTGTCCGCACACCTGTCCAAAAAACCGCCATGCAGCCATGCTAGCTAGTCCTCGGTCCATGGATGAACTGGTAGAAAGTGCATTCCAGACTAGTATGCAGTTGTTTTCGCTCGTCCCTACACTGCAATCAGGAAGTAAAATGTATGAATCAGCTTCTTTTAGATTGTGTTGGTCATTCTACCTTAGTTACTACCAATGTAGGAATACCTTGAAGACGGGAGGTTAGACGACGGCAATGAGGGATAGCCATCTCATTTTGCGCAGTTGTACTAAAACTGAGGTGTGTGCTTTTGGTTGCGTGGATAGAAACGATACGGAGACAGACATCCCGAAACGATATGGAGACAAACATCCCTATTTGGACAAATACAAAATACGGTTATTTAAACAGTGACAGATATCTGCAGTGGCGTATGATTAACAGCAGCATCTATTGTGTTATAATTGGCACTAGATTGACAGTATGAAGAGTCCTTAAGTAAGTAGCATCACATCACATCAACAATGCCACTAGACTAACATGCAGAACAATAGCATTAGTATTACTGTCATGAGAGTAGCACATGGTCAGTAAATGTGCAATCAAATTTGTGCAGTTCCACTGGGATGAAGAAATGTTAGCGGTGTGAGATTTAAGTGTAACTACAAAAACACAATTCATGGGAAATAAAGCAAGACAGAAGCACTTCATAAAATGGTGATGGCATTGCTTCAATTTATCGACGGCACTAGACCATTAGTTATAGTGACATTAGGTGGCATTGCTTAATGCTTCATGTGATTTTACATTAACGGTAGCGATATGGGCGTAGGGACAGCAGGGGCATAAAGTGGTGAGGCAGATGTGGCTGCCGAGAGCGGCAAATACCAGGCAGCATGTCTGCATTTGTCCCATGTTTTATCTCCTCGGTGACATTTTCCTAAGTGAGCACAAGAAATCTAGACCTGCTCATTCTCATTTGCGTTGTCCCCCAACACCCGTCACTTTCTTTCCTTTTTCAACCAAGAGAAAGGTCCACTTCCCCCACCCTTCGCCATCCACCATGCTTTCTTTATCTTTTCAACCAAGAGACCGGTTGGGTAGCTAGTATCTAGTACTTTCCCCTGTTTCCTCTTAGAACCAAGTCCTAGATTCATGTTACAGCTTTCCCACTTTCTTTCCTGTTTGAACCAACGCTTAGAGTCGACTGTATGAACTAGATTTACCTCTAATAATAGTAAAAGTCTAGGTAGCTTTGGAACAGCGGACGGAAGTAGAAAAAGATCCACATGAAGGGAGCTGGGGCAGTAGAGCAAGGCAGGTGTTCCATTTCGAAGGAATATATACCTGAGAGTTGTCAGGACCCCGACTCAATGCCACATCGATCTAGCATGTAACACCTCATATCACTTTGCGGCCTCACGCACGGTATTCCCACGATTGTCGCCTTACCTTTGCCCGGGACCGTTTGCGTCTTTTGGCACACGTATATGATAGTGTCGCTAGCATCCATATGATAAGGAGCCCGGGCTGACATGGCTAGTCGTAAACCCAAAGTGGCACAGACTTATAGGGACAGGCATCCATGACCCAGCATCGAACGTGTCGGTCATCAGCGAGTGAATCCAGGCTGTAGCACTGGGCTAGCAGGACTCCGGTGAACCGGGCTGTAGCAGGCTAACAGGACTCCGGTATTCATCGCGTGACATTTCCCCGAAGGGACAGACACAGGAACGAAGAAGGACACATGCCGGCCAGCCTAAGTGTTCCGGAGCAGTAGCAAGCTACCATGGCTCGGTGGAAACACTAGGAGACATTTCCCGGTAAGAGAGGCTACTAAGAATAAACAACTAGGTTGTCAGATCCCACACATACCAAGCATTTCAATAACATACACACAATATGCTCGATATGTGCAAATACAACATGGCATTACAACATGACTCTACAACTCAAGTATTTTATTCAATAGGCTCCGAGGAGCGAGATATTACAAACATGGGTCTTATGACCCAACAATCAGAGCATACAAGTCAAAGCACAAGCGGAAGCTATCATGTCTGAGTACAGACATCTATAAATGAAAAAGGCTGAGAAGCCTGACTATCTACCAAATCCTGCCGAGGGCACAAGATCGTAGCTGAGGTAACAAGCTAAACATCGAAGACCATACGTAACTACTAGCGAGACTGAGGTCTCTCTGCAAAAAACATAAATTAAGCAACGTGAGTACAAATGTACCCAGCAAGACTTACATCAGAACTAACTACATATGCATCATTATCAACAAAGGGATGGTGGGGTTTAACTGCAGCAAGCCAGCTTTGACTCGGTGGCTATCCTGAACTACGACTGCAAGTAACTCTTTTGAGGTGGCGCACACGAGTCCACATATTCACCATATCAATACACCACTATGGATCCGCTCCCGTCTCCCTACGAGAACGCCATCCATAGCACTCACGCTTATCTTGCGTATTTTAGGGTATCCACTTTCACTTGTCTATGAACTGATATAAGCAACCTAGAAGTCCTTTTCCGCGGACACGTCTATTCGAATAGATGATGTTAACCCTGCAGGGGTGTACTTCTTCACACACGCTCTCACCACTTACCGCCGTTTACACAACATGTACTCGGCAACCTTCAAGCGGAAGCCCGACGTGGGTGTCGGCCACGGCCTGCCTAAACACTCAAGTCTCTAGTCCAGGTTTATCGCCTATTCGGGTTCCATCCATGAGGAGATCCGGCCGGAGTTTCGCTCACAGCCCCAAACGATGTGAACAGGGTTCCGTGACACCAAACGGGCGCCCGGTATACCCGGCCACGTGCCTACCGCATCACAGCCCACCCGTCCGGTCAGCGCTGCGCACGGCCTCCAGCATACTACAAACACCAGAAACTACTTGCAACTCCTGGACAGAGGACAAGGGTGATTAAGAAGCCGAGAGGGTCCATTGGTTTCGGGCCCAATGCGTGGTAGTAGCTGAATCATGGATCACAAACACAGAACTCGGTTCCTAAGGACGGCTGCAATGAGACAACCCACCATGTACTCCTACATGGCCTCTCACCGCTACCTTTACCAAATCGTGTTCACACGCTTAGCTCACACACTGCAGGACATGTTCAAACACCTCTGATTCATCCCGGATGAATCAGACCTGACTCAACTCTAAGCAGTAGCATGCATGACAAACAAACATGAATGAGTAGGCACATCAGGGCTCAAACAACTCCTACTCATGCTAGTGGGTTTCATCTAATTACTGTGGAATGACAGGTCATGCAGAGGATAAAGGGGTTCAGCTACCGCAGCAGGTAACAGATGAATCGATGTTGTCCTAACGCAGTAAAAGAGAGCAGGAGCGAGAGATTGGGATTGTATCAGAATGAACAAGGGGGTTTTGCTTGCCTGGCACTTCTGAAGATAACATTGAGTCTTCATCAGTGTCAACGATCACAACGTCGGAACATCCTCTACCGGGAGGGAACAGATACCGGCAACAAAGAAGAAATACAATCAATGCAATGCGCAATATGATGCATGCTCATGACATGGCAATATGAATGTGTTTTGAGCTATTGCAACTAGCAACAGATTAAATGAAGTTGGTTTGAATATAAGATTCAAATTCAAACTCCATATGTGATTATTCAGATGCCATTTATATGATTTGTGCTAAACAGCACCTATAAGTTGTTCTAACATGCATGAAAATAGTACAGATGGATAGATTGGATTTTTCTGATCATTTTTCATATATAAATTATTTAATTTGGAGTTACGGTTGAATTTCTATGATTTATTGAAGTTTTAATCATTTTCTGAAATTTCCTGAATATTTGGAATTAAAATAATTCCAGAAAATGATTTAGCTGCGTCAGCCTGACGCCAGCATGACGTCAGTGAGTCAACAGCCAGGTCCAGGTCAAACCTGACGTGCGGGGTCCACACGTCAGTGACACAGGACCTAATCCCGGTCAAACCCAGCGCTGACTGGGGTTTGACCAGGGGTGGGGCCCACAGTCAGTGGCCTAGGGGGTTGGTTAGTGCGTCATTAGTGGCTAATGACAGCGCCACATCACTGGCCATCGGAGTTCGGCCGGCGGCGACCCGAAACGCGGCGGATGTTCACCGGGGTTGCGCTACGGGCGGAGGCTGGACGCGCGAAGGCCACCAGAAGGTAGCCCGTACACGGCCGCACCTAGCTAGCTGCACGAGGGGCCACGGGGTGGCCGGAGACAACGGCGGCGAGCACTTCCGTGGTGGCCAGAGTTCGGGCTGGGGCAGGGACGCGGCTGCAGCGCTCGAGCGAGCAAGCGGAGTGGAGAGGCATCCTCCTGGAGGTGCCAGGAGCGTGTCAGTGCCCCTGGAGCGAGCAGGAGAGGCTCGGGAACGCGGGCTCGCCGGCCATGGCGGACGGAGGCCTCGGGTGACCTCGGGGCTACGGCTAGAGGGCGGGAGCAAGCAGGGGGGCAGAGGGGAAATGCTCAGGGGCTCACGGTGAGTTCGAAGAGAGGGTCGGCGTGCTCGTGGAGGCGGCGGAGACGGCGAATCGGGCCGGCGATCTTCGATGCCCGTCGGTGAAGATGGCGGTGATGGCGTCACTGCAGGGCTCCTGGTGTTGCTTGGAGCGGTGGGGAGGAAGAGTAGGTCGAGGCAGAGCTTTGGGAGGCGTCGGGGAGGCGAGGCGGTGGTTGTGGCCGCGGCGAACGGTGTCAGTGGCGACGGGGCTCCGCTCGGTGGAAGAGAGAGGGAGCCAGAGAAGGGGGGAGAAGGCACGGGGAGAGTGCGAGGCCTGGGAGGGTGCGTGGCATCGCGGACGGGGTCCAGGGCGACGAGAGGAAGCAGGAGGTGGCCAGGGGAAGCAGGAGGTGGCCGAGGCCTCTCGGGCGCGCGCCACGCCTCAGTCCTTCTGGCGAGGAGGAAGACGACAGGGGGAGTGGAGATGGGCTGGGCCATGCTGGGCCAGGTAAGTGGGCGCCAGGTAACTTCCTTCTCTCTCTCTCTCTTTTATTTCTTTTCTATTTCTGTTATTTTGTTTTTGATTTGATTTAAAATACCAAATCATTTAATAAAATCCTGGAAACAATTATGGGTGCTTTCTGAATTATTTCAGTGACCCTTAATAATTTCCAACATTTATTTGAACATTTAAATTATTTATAGTGTTTAAATGCCCAAAGTCAAATACAATATGATTTAATTCAAAAATCCAAAAATGACCTAAGAATATATTCATCATTTTTGGCAGAGGTTTCCACCTTAACCAGAAATCATGAACTTTTCTTAGGAACTTTTTGGGTTTATTGAAAAGATTTTGATTCACCCTAGTTGAGTTGATTTAATGCTAGGGTTTGAACATCCCCATTCCAATTTTAGGCAAAATTTAAACATGATGCAACACATGACTAGCTAGCTCAGAGCAAACCAGAAGTTAGGGATGTGACAAGAGTCGACGGCATGTGGCAAAGACGGCGTCGAGAGGCCGCATCTTGGACACAATACCGCAGGGAGGAAGAAGGGGTCGGAGGCTCTCCCGAGCCGGCGCTCTCTCGGAGAGAACGGCACGGCCGCCGATCAGGATGCGCGGGAAGCCGTTGGTCTCCTCCCTCGCTGCCGACGACAGCGTGAACGATGCACCTACACCCTGCCCCGGTAGAGGTTGTCCGGCCGGATTTGTGACCAGCCGTGAGCTAAGAGAGAGTGTGGCCACCTATGTCTTGCTTAGATCTGGAGAGCATGAGAGAGTGAACGAGAGGAACCCTAGTAAAGCAAGCGCTAAGGCTCCTGCTTATATATATAGTAGAGTGATTTTGTTGTACCAGCTTCAAAAAAATGCGCTCCTACGTGTACCCGCGAATGGGTGTGAGAGAACTAGTGCGTGTGTGCACCGCTTCTCTTCGTGAGAGTACAATATACTATGCCCAAAGAATGTTCGCCGCAAGAGTAATAGTATAAGTGTGTGACGTGTGAGCTAAAATAAAATGTGCGCGACGTCTTTTGTTTTTTAGAAGTTCTGAAGGGGGGGAGTGTGAAGAGCACATATGTGTGTGACGTCTACCTGCAGATAGACGGTGGGTGCGACGTGCGAGTCTGCGAGAGGACTCGGGAGGGTCGTGACTCGTGAGGGTGCGTGTGCGTGAGAGAGAGGGGGGCACGTATCAATGCAATGCATGTGTCCGTAAATCATTATCTGACAAACGTTCGCCACAAGCCTTTTCCTGACGAACGTCGTAAGAACCGTTAGATCGGCATCCGACAGTATTAGTTTTTCCATGTCATTTAACAGAACATCCACTCCTCCTACACACAAATCTTCATGTGAGTGTTAGCAACTGACGTATGCTCCCTCAGTTCCGAAATGCAGTGCATATAGCATTATTGAAAATTCGAACCTTGCAAACTTTTACCGAGTTTTCGTGTACCAAATTGCACATGTAGAATACCCTGTATATATCATTTCATTCATCTTCGAGAGGTAACTATAGAGATGGGTGAGGAGTCTACAAAGAAATACCATCGTATCACCCGCAGCAATTTCAACCATCCTTTAGTGTCGAGGAATATCATAGGAACTCTATATGATATGATTTTTATAGGATTTTTTCCTTTAGAGCAAATTGGTTCATAGGAATAGATTCATATACTCCACATTTCAAAGGAAATAAACATGATACCATTTCTATAGCTTTAGAGCCACTTGGTTCATATGAATGGAGTTCTATACTCCCTTAATTTCAAAGGAAAATAAACATTAGCATATATTCAATGGAAAAGTTCCTATGATATGAACCAAATTACATCTCTTTTCTAATCCCTCCTCATAGGAATTGAGATACATGTCATCTCTAGATTCAATAGAAAAGTTCCTATGATGTGAACCAAATGACACCTCTTTTCCAATCCCTACTCATAGGAATTGAGATGATCCATGTCATCTCTTTCCCTACAACTTCCATGTATACATCTTCTATTCCTAAATAGATAGTACAACCCACTAGTAGCTTTTTTCTAAAACATGCAACTATGGTACAAGAACTATATAGTGTGCCAATAACTTTGAAAGATGGTCGCTGGATGAAGCTAATCCGACAGTGCAGAGATGGCAAATCTGAGCACTACTGGCCGTTGGATATCATCAACATTCCACCAGATCTGCCACATGTACAATTTAGAAGACTCCATGGTTGAACTTAAGCATAATGCACAAACCTCAAAACACAAGCACTTCTCCTTTGTTCTAGAATCTTCTGTATCATTATTGATTTTTTCTAAATTAATTGCCATTATTTGTTTTTTACTTTATGCTTTACAATGCACAACCCCATGAATCTTAACATTTTTATAAAACTAATTAATTTTGAATGAGATGAACTATAAGAACTAAACGAACATCTACATCATGCATATATGACTCAAAGCTTTACATGCTATAGTGTGTATTTATTCATAATTTGGTTTCGAAATCTCATGCGTTCAATGCATGTGTACCTTACTAGTTTTGAGTAGAGTAGCAAATTTCGCACGGCCCCGGGTATAGCAAAATGCAGGGCCCATGCATCATTGCCTTTTGGTCGAACCTACGTCCACAATTTTTTGTACGTATACTATATCTCCACTGGTCCCCGAACCCAAAATGCTGCCTTGTTCCCGTAAAACCAAGCGGCCCACACATATTTAAGGCGTCAACTCAAACCTGTTTACTACGACGTGGCCTCGCACGCCGTAGTACTCCTACAAACCCTACCGCCGCACTCATCATCGGTTTTATTCAAGAGGACGAGGGAGAAGCCGATTTGTAGTGGAGGCGCTTTTAAAAAAAAGGATCTGTAGTGGAGACCCCTACCCTAGGGTGCCCTAGGTAGCTGCCGCACGCATCATTGTTTTCGCTTTTCTTTATGCTCTTGCACCCTAGAGTGAAATGATGGTTGCTTCGTCCGTCCAGCTTAATGCGGGAAAGGTGGGGCTTTGTGATTTAACCCCTCATCGCTCATTTTCTACTACTGCGGTGTTACGACCGGGGTGCCTCCAATTCCAACCGTTGCTCCGAACTGTAATTTGGTACATCGCACGTGGAACAAGACGGTGGATGAGCCACATGTCAGCCAAAGGGTCCTGTTAAGTGTGTCGCCATTTCATGTGCGGACTGACCCTGCTTGAGTTGCTATGCCAACACAACAGGAGCAGCCTACCACTTGGTTTTGCTCCTTGGTGAATCCCGACTATATTGATCTAAAAAGATACATGCTGAACTACCCTCTCTGTCTCGGTTTTTTTATTTTTAGGCGTCTCAGTTTATAGGGCGTGCACATAGTTCTCGGTCATCCATTTGACTAACTAAATATGAGTTACTATGTCGAAAAAGTATATCATTGGATTCTTAAGCGGATGTAGTTGTATTTAAAAGTCGAGGGCGGGGCTTTTCCTGCGCGGTAGGCGGGGCAGTTCCGCCTAGTCGATTCGACAGAGACGGGAGAAGACGAGGGAGTAGGTTGCTGCAAACGTAGGGCTGTGTGATTTGACAGCGAGTTACTGCTGGACAGGCGGGGCCACGTGATTTGACTTGCCATTATCATTTTAACTGCAGCGCTACGACCGGCGTGAGTCTCCCGATTCCTAACCACCTCCATACAGGTGCCTCTCCCAATGTTCCACCATGTAGTAGAGGCTGGCTCTTGCATGAGATCCCACTTCTCCACTTTTCCCTTCCTCTCTTTCCTCCACATATGCAAAAATGTCATGTAAAGCGCACTATTGTACTTACTTGCTCCTACAGGTGCTAAGCTTGCCACATAGGCATAAAGTCTGATGTGGCAAGTTAATCAAGAAGAGAGAGACTAGTTTGGTGACCCAAGGAAGAAATGGTGCTAAGCGCGTGTACCTAGGTGAAAAGACAATTTTGAGTCTATAGCTAATTAAATGAAGCAAACTTAGCAACAAAAAACTAATAAGCACACCATTTCATTGGAAGAGGTCACTCCTTGGCAAATGCAATAAATACTAGTAC
The DNA here is from genome assembly GCF_002162155.2 of Triticum dicoccoides. Taxonomy (NCBI): domain Eukaryota; kingdom Viridiplantae; phylum Streptophyta; class Magnoliopsida; order Poales; family Poaceae; genus Triticum; species Triticum dicoccoides. Next base: position 318,158,522 of record NC_041385.1, on the reverse strand, counting down.
TCCCTGTGTCCCATAATATAAAAACATTTTTGGCACTACACTAGTGTCAAAAACGTTCTTATATTATGGGATGGAGGGAGTACGAAGAAAGAGATAGAGAGAAGTAGAAAAAATACACTTATAGCCAACCTTATAGCTAACATTGTTGTAGTATGAGTGACTAAGTGATGACTATGTATGACATGCCAACATCCCTAACGCACCGTGTTAAATCTCCAAGGGCACGACCGGCGAGCGACGCGACGGTCGTGGTAGGCGCGACCATGATACGGGCTGCTGGCAGCCCTTGGATCTGAGATCAAACAGTCGCATGCTAAGTTGCTGAAAATTTGCAGAATAACCCTCCAGGATAGGATATTCACCCATAGGTCTAGAATCACGCCATGCAACCGTTCGATCTCAGATCCAAGGGCTCTCGGAAGCCCGTATCATGGGAGAATGGAAAGCCACTACCCTGCCGTTCGCACGCTGGCAGTTCGCTCCTACTCGTCCCCGCACGTCCTTTAATACTACGGCGGTTTGCTCCTAGTTGTCCCGTCCTTTTCACATTACGGCAGTTCCACTAATTCTAACCCTCCTCCCAAATCCATGGCATCCCAAATCTCCATGATCGGCGATGTGTACAAGGTTAGAACCATCACCGGCGATGAGTTCAACGTCATCTACACCCGTTCTTCCGCTACGGTGAAAGGATGCCTTTCTCGCTTCAGACGCATGTTCAAAAACTCAGATGATGAGTGGGACGCTGGGCTAGATGTTGAGTAGACCACAGTCCTGGGATGAGAGAAGGATCTAAAGGACGAAGATAGGAAGAAGCCCGCCATGATCCAGGTTTGCGTGCATGACTTATGCTTGGTCTACCACATATGACATGCCGATGTTAAATGCATGGATTTTAAGAACTTCCTCGAGAGCAACCTAGTCAAATTCGTTACTGTAGACTTTAGGAACGACAAAGAAGTCCTGGGTCGGATAGGCCTCGTTGTAGGCAACCCCTTAGACCTCTAGAAGAATCGGCTGCTGCCCTCCGGTTTCCAGCCTTCAATGCTGACCCTGGCAGGAGCCATGGTTCATCCTTCGTATCGTAAACTGGAGAAACCTCATTACACGTTTCATCGTCATGCATGGCAGCGGAATGTACTAGATATAGACCACATCCACTATGCTGCAATGGATGGCTACCTTTGTTTGAATATCTACAAGGGTTGGATGAAGAGCAAGAGCCAAGTGTGCGGTTCAAGCACAGAAGTATCGGCCAAAAGGAAGAGGGACAAGGACGAAGTCGAGGACGTGGACGAGGACTCCGAGTGAGTAAGGTGTCAGTATCGTTGCTCATGGTGGTTCTAATGCAGTGTCTACCGGATTAGTTGCATAGTTTAATTTCAGGCGTGCTTAGTTTAATTTGAGGGGTGTGTTGTGTTGAGCCCCCAGCAGAACTATGTTATATTTCTTCTCGTTACTTTAACTCTTCAGTATGTACATACTACTAGTATTTCTTTAATAGAATTTAGCACCCCAATTAAGCACGTACTAGCTTTTTTAATAGTACTATATGCATAATTTGGCGACGAGCGCTCTCTATATGTACCACCTTTTTTTAATTTCAATTTTTGCTCCATGGCGCAATCCATCGATACTACTACTGTACAAAAGTATACATTTTTGAAAGGCTAGAGTACTATTCATCACATATATAGCTAGTTAAATTATCATCCTAGAACGACGTGCATGCCATGTAGTAAACCGATATGGAGGAAGTATAGTAAAAATGAGGTGATTTTACCGAGCGATCGGCAGGGGAGCATGGCCTGTCATGCGGTCCCACATGTCATGATGTACCAAGGCGATGTGTGAGTCCCTCTTGAGGCAGAAGCAATACTACGTGGTTTGAGATGATGGCGAGCCGAATTGTGAAATAATGGTTGCTTCCTCCGTCTGGGAAGGTGCGGCATTGTGATTTGACGTCTCATTGCTCATTACTACTACTGGGCCGGTACGAGTGGGGTGCGTCCCCCATGCTGTTCTGCACTGTTATTTGGTGCTTGACACATCGACCCGGTTGCTATATGTCCCACATGTCGGCGACAGGAAGTATAGAATTCATGAAAGGGAGCGACTTAGTTTTGGAAAAATCTGTTTTTACGGAGTACGTACCCACTAGGGTTTATAGGGCTCATCTAAAAAACATTCGTTTTTTTGTTTGATAAGTCTCAGTTCTACTACTAGTAGTAGTACCATTACATGTTGGATTTCGAGGTGCGTTAGACCACCTGATGCAAGCAGTGTCAAGAGGAAACTCACCAATGCATGTAGAAGTTCATGGAAATTTAGTGGTCATTCATGCATTCGTTCTAATTTATGCCTCGGTAAACATAACTTCTTGAGAAAAATGAGCGTACTAATTACCTATGCAAACTACGAAATTAATTCGACCACTCACCATCTACCTTGGTTGGAGAGATTTTGAAATTGAGCCATAAACTGGAAAGGAGGGTGTAGTAACTTTTGTCTCGATTACTATTTGTGGCCTTGTATAGATGCAAAATGTATTTTTTTATAGTGGCCTTGTATGAGTAAATGGAGGGAGTACTAAAGACATATATATTCCAAACAATATGATAATCTCTCTAACCAAGGTATGTAGTAGGGACGAGGAGTAAACGGAGGGAGTAGTAAAATTTTCTCCTCGTGCTGCGAGCCACCGCGCGCGTGGGCGAGGGAGCGGGCGTAAGGCGTACAGTAGTACTACTACTACTACTCGTAAGCAAGCTTCACCTCATCCTGCGAGCCACCACGCCCGTGGGCGGGGAAGACGGCGTACTAAGCAAGCTTCTCCTCGTTCTGTGAGTTGATGGGACACATCAAAAGTACTCCAGTGTATAGACCCTTGCTTCTAAGGTAGGCCCCACATGGTTTGCCTCTTTTTTAACATAACACGTCAAGTAGTAATTTGTTTGTTCACCTGTGGTAGACGATCCTCCCTCCACCAAGTGGACAACCAGTACACGTGTCAAATTAGTACGTGGGCTGCCTTTTCGTACAGAAATGAGCTCCACCGTGAACCCGCGCGGGCGTGGTTAGGAAAGAGACAGGAGTACGTGCACCGTGCGTGCGCCTCTTCTCTTTGAGCATGTCCCCCACCTACGTGGGTGTGTGTGAGAGAGATACAAACCTAGACATAATGCGCCGTCCATCCCCATGCCTCCGCCAGTCCGACCACCAGTCACCACCACGCCCCACTCCTCCTCACCTTATCTCTCATCTTTCTCCCTCCATTTTTATATACAAGGGGCCACTATCAAAATTATAATTTGCAGATATACCAGGCCACTAACACTAATCGATGCATTATTAATGGTGTTTGCCTCGTGGTACTAGCAAAGGAGTACATTAATTATCCCTTGCATGCATGCGGGAGTTTGTAAAAAAATGCATCTTGATGTTCCATGCAATGCATGGGCATCTTGATAGTCCATGAAAACAACACATGGCAAAATTCCACGGCGAACGAGGGATTTGAATCTGTTGGGAGGGGCTGTTTGGATCTTGCCCGGGGTAGCCAAAATATTGGCGACCCTTTTGTCCACCGGTGCCTTTGCCACCGATGAACGAGGAATGGCTCGGGTGCTCATGCAGCCCCCAGCGCGCAGGTTGGAGACGAGCTCGGACGAGCTGTGTTTTTTTGTCCCACAAAGCCGCCCGAGCGACCCGCAGACCGATCGGCGACCCGCAAATTACGCCATCCAACCGTAGCCGCACACATTATGGCGACAACTCAACCAACTAGACGGAATTCACGCAAACACGTAGACAAACTGATATTTCATATAACAACAACGGAAATCATATAAAATACCAGATTTTCATAGAAACATTATGGATTTCATTACATTCAAATGAACTACGTGGTGCTAGTTCTGGACAGCACAGGTATATAACACCTGGCCTAAATGGTCGCCCGCCGATCGATTTGTGTTGCTCATGTCCGGCAGCACGATCACCACACTGTCGGGAGCCCCAGAGGTATATGCTTCAACGCAAAGGACGGCTCGCTTTCCCACAGCCCAACTGATATCATTGGATGATGCCGAAGATGATGGTAGCCGGCACCGGTTTGAGTTCATCACTAGCCACTACTTCGCCATGGCCGGCACTGTCTGGGAAACTGATCCACGAACACCTATGGGGCTGGCGGACCGAGCCCCTTTCGGTTCAGCGGGGGGCGAAGATCGCACGAAGAGCAGATCGAGGCGAAGCACACGAGCAGTTTACCCAGCTTCGGAGCTCTCCGGAGAGATAATACTCCTACTGCTGCTTGTCTGATTGTATTATGTTCTTGCTCGAGAGTGAGCTAAGTGTTTCTCTAGCTTCCGAATGATCCGAACCTCCTCTACGTTGCGCATGGGCCTCCTTTTATACGTTAAAGGGGTCACCGATAGGTGGCAACGTAGACAAGGGTTAAAATGTAAAAAGAGAGGTGGTTGGTATAGTGTATCCTACCTAACCCTGACGGCAGGGGACAAGGGCATTAAATGCCCGTCTGTGTAGCCCAAACAGTGCAGAAAAGGACCGTCAGGGGCGCCACTGCTCGCCACGATGGCGATCTTGTCAGCTTCGCATGCCACCGCACCGCTGGCTGCACAGCCTCCCGCCACGCGCGCCTGGAAAGGCCCCCAGAGCGACACGTTGGTGGATGCATTGGAGCGTGGGCACAGAGTGGCCGCCTGCCGCGGCAAGCGCCTTGCCGTGGCCGTTGCCTTGTCGGGTCCGGAAGCTTGTCGCTCACCGGGCCCTGATATGCCTTGGTTGGTCTTCCTGGCAAGCTCCTCTTGCCGGGGCCTTGTCGCCTTGCCGGGACGCGTGGCGCGTCGCGGCAAGTTCCTTGGGATGCCTTGGTTGGCCTTCCCGGCAAGCTCCTCTTGCCGGGGCCTTGTCTTGAATACTTTGTTCTTGAATGGCTCCAAAGGAACCATGGAGGACCTTGGCGGTCGCCCGGCAAGCCTTGCCGCGGGGTGCTGCAACTGCCCGTGCACAAGTTCGGGGTACTAGGGTACCCCTATTCTAGTAGACTGACAGGAGCCCCCGGGCCTGGGCCATACACGGTGCCGAGCGCTGTTGGGCCAGGCCCAAGATAGGGCACGGGCACACGCGGCCTGGGCCATGCCGAATCTGACTCCGTATCCACCGCGCCCTCCCTAACGACACGCGCCGAATGCGGCGTCATGGGAGAGATCGTGGGTGGATTCTTTATTCGGAAGGGCGAAA
>NC_041385.1:318148582-318152914 GCF_002162155.2 Triticum dicoccoides | reverse complement strand
CAAACCTCCGCCACTCCCCCCTTCTTCTCCAAGCCGAGAGAGAGCAGCGCTCCGCCCCCCATTGCCACCAGCATCACCAACGTCGTCGACCTCCCCCACCACCTCCGCCATGGCTCCAAAAGCCGACAAGGGGAAGGGCGTGAAGTCGGCCGAGGCGCAGCAGCTCACGGCGCTGCGGAAGGAGCGGGCAATCTTCTCCCCTCAGCTCGGTGCGTAGGAGCTGAGGGAGTACTACTACCTCTTCTGGTCGACGGAGACGCGAGCGCATCCGCGCACGAGGGTACTCCCGGCCGCCGCTTCGGAACTGGCTCCAAACGGGTACCCATTCTTCGCGTTGTTCTTCTATTGCGGGCTCTGCCCGCCCTTCTCGGAGTTCTTCTGCGACATAATGAACACCTACGGGCTCCGCCTCCTTGATTTCACCCCCAACGCCGTTCTGACCATGGCAGTTTTCGCACATTTGTGCGAAAACTTTGTCGGAGTCCATCCCAATGTAGCCCTTTTCCGCCACTTCTTCATGCCTCGGGTCGAGAGAGGAGAGCCGCTTGCCGGAGGGATCGCCTGGATCTCGAGAGTCGGCAAGAAGGAAGCGTATCTGGAGGGTGAGCTTCACAGCAAATGGGAGGAGTGGAGAGCGGAGTGGTGCTGGATCGTCGAGGAGAACCCGCAGCCGTTCACTGCCCTGCGCCAAGCCCCAATCGTGCGCGGCAACGATTGGAGCAACGTGGCCCCGGAAGACGACAGATTGAAGATCGCCGTCACCCGGATCCTTCGCCTCAGGCTTGCCGGGCTCACCGTAGGCGCCGTTGGCGCGGATTTCCTTCGCTGCCGCATCGCCCCCTGCAGGAGAGGGGGAGACCCGCTTGGGAGTTCAAGAACTCGGCGGATATAATGCGGCTGCGTCCGGGCCTCAACTTCAACTTCACCGTCCTGGAGTTGGATGCAATGCTTCTGGAGCTGTTCAAACACGACCCCCAGCACCCATTCGTTTTGCCGAGGAGCATCGTTCCATTGTGCAATAATTCATCGCTTGACCGGATCTGCGCCATGATGCCGTTGTGCGATTCCCACAGAATCGTTCCAACTTGGCAAGAGCCTGCGGATGACGTCGTGCGGGCGTTCTTCGACAACTTGGAAGAAGTGCCGGTCCGTGCCGACGAGCAGAAGAGCCTCACCCGCGACACCACCGACGCGGAGCTGCAGCGCATCGCCACCAAGACGGAGGAGGTTGCGGCAGCAGCTGCCGCGGGTGCGTTTGGGTTCACCGTAGAGGAGGCAGAGGCGGCAGAGGCGGCAAGCCTTGCCGAGCGCGAGGAGTTTGCCGGTGAGGAAGATCTTGCCGGCCCTGAAGCTGAGCCAAGCGAGGCCGGCGAGGAAGAGCCTGAGCCTTCAGACAACTTGCCGCAGGCGAAGCCCCCGGCCCCGCCAAGAAGGCGTCTCCGCAGGGCTGGGGACGTAGCGGGGCGGCAAACGAGCCAACAGCTGCCAAGCCGTGCGACACGCTCTACCGCGGCAAGCAATGTTGCCGCGGGAGCGCCTCACGCTGCTGCGGCAACTGGAGCGGGATCTTCCCGGTCCACCGCCACCGCCCCTGCCAAGCGGGCAAGGGATCCTACTCCTCTGCCTCGCCGCACCGGAGGGGAGCCGGACTTCGATCTCTCCGCGCTCAGCTCCGACGAGGAGGAAGAAGAGTAAGTTTCTTTGGTGCTCTTGTAGTTCTTCAATTCTTGCTATTTTTGTCTTGTATCTGACTTGCTTCGATCTGAATCCATTCCTTTCCAGGACGCTGGCCCAGAGAGCGGCGAAGAGAGCCAAGGCCCCGGTGATTGTCATCGAAGATGATCCCACCGTGTCAACAGGTGGTGTGTCTGAGACCACCTTGACGGACCCTGCAGCCACTCCCCAAAGGAGCCCCCAGCGCAGCCCCCAGCGTAAGTTTGTAGTTTACTTCCTGCTGTCGGGCGCGCATGAGTGCTCTTTTCTCTACTGATATCTTGCTTGTTGATTTGTGTAGGAGCAGAACAGCCTCACCAGGAGGGCCCGGAAGCCGCCCCCGAAGTGCCATCCGCTTCAACTACGCCGCCAAGGGAGGAGTCCCCGGCAAGGGAGCGCTCTCCGGCAAGGGAGAACTCCCCGGCAAGGGACAGTTCTCCGGCAAGGGATGGCACCAATGATCCTCCGGCGGTTGAGACCGCGACCACAGATCCTAGTACAGGTAATCTTCTTGCCTGAAATCTTCCCTTGGGCCCTTCTTCTTTTGAATTCCCTTTCTTGGATTTTTGCTTGACTTTTCTCCCTTCTTCGTTCTTCAGATCCATCTGCTGCGGAGCCAACGGAGACCGAGGACGCCGGCGAGGAAGGCGCGCGTGGCAGCAACGACGATGCTACCGCCAATGAAGAAGGGGCCGGTGCTGATGATCCCGCCGGCGAAGAGGCCGCCAAGGCTGCCGCCGCAGAAGCTGGCGAGGGGTCGGGCGATCGCACTGACGGCCCTGAGGCCGCAGGAGCGCCAGGCGCTACGCCGACCGCCAATCCCTCCGCCGCTGCCGCGGAGCCAGGCTCCGAAGAGCCCCAGCCCGGCGCCTACTTGAAGGCCGGCGACGGTATCTTCATCAAGCTTCCCTGGGCGTCGAGCTCCAGGGCGCCGGTCGAAGGAGAAGCTTTCGATGACGAGCTGCTCGCCTCCGCCGGGCTGTCGTTGGTCGACGCGCCAAGCAGCAGCGGTGGCGAGCCTGAGGAGGAGCAGCTGCTGCAGAAGCTGCTGTCACTCTACCGCGCACGACAAGCCAAGCTGGCTTCCCGGGAAGCGCTTGTCGCGAGGGCGGGAGTCGACATTGAGAAGCGCGCGGAGGAGCTCCGGGGCCTCAGGCAAGAAACTCTCCGGAGCCTGGCAGAAGAGCGGGAGCAAGTCGCCGAGGAGAAGAAAGCCTTCCTCCTCGCAAAGGCTAAGGTTGAAGAGCAGCAGCGGCTTGCTGCCCAGAAACTATCTGCGCAGGAGGGAGAGTTGGCGCAGCGCAAGGTCAACCTTGACAGCCACGAAGAGGAGCTCGCCGAGCGCGAGCAAGCGATTGGCGGGGTGCTCAAGGAAGCAAAGGACGCTGCCGCAGCTGCTGAGGCCGCCAAGAAGGAGCTGGAGGTGAAGGTGGCGCAGCTGGAGGCAAATCTCAAGGCGAGCGGCGAGGAGCTTGCCGTGCTCAAGCGTGAGCAGGAGAAGGACGCTGCCGCTCATGGCGAGCTGCAGGGTCTTCTCGCAGAGAGGAGCAAGGAGCTCAGCGCCGCCAAGGATTCCAAGGCGGATCTCGAGCTGAAGCTGGCCACGTTGACTCAGACGCTGGACGCCGCCAGGGAGCGAGAGGTGACCTTGTCGGAGAAGGTCAAGGCCGACAAGGCGCTGTTGGCGAGTATCGCCGTTACCCAGAACTCATTCAGGGAGACTGTGGAGCACTGGACCGAGGGGCTGGTGAATATCGCCGAAGTCATCGACGGGGAGCTGGCGCAGCTGGGGATGGAGGACTTTGGGTATCCCTCCGACGAGCATCTCCAACCCAGCGCCAAGCTCAGCCTGTTCTTCAAGGGCGTGGCGACGGCACTCCAGCGACTCCGGGAGAGGATCCCAAAGCAGCTGGCCGACGAGTCGCGCAGGATTTGCGCGGGGGCTCTCCAAAAGGTGCTGATGAAGGTGGCCTTCCGCAACCCAGGCCTCAACCTCACCAACGTCCTCAGGTCCTTGCCGCCTGACGCCGATCTGGATGCGCTCAAGGCCCTTGTCGCACCCATTGTCGACAAGGTGAGCGAGATCAAGAGGGTTGAGGGCGATCGTGTAGACTAGGCCGCCCGTTTTCTCTTTCTCCTTGTCGCTGCTAGCCATGTTATAAGATCAATCTGTTAGAGCTGCGACAAGTTATTTTGTAATATAACTCTATTTCTGGTATCGATTGCCACATTATTTCCTTTACTAGATTCCCTGTTTTGTATGTTTTTACCCTACGCTTTTAGGGAACTTGTCGGCGCAGGCACCTTTGCCGCGAGCGCTGAGTGCGGGACATCAGCGGCCTGCTGGCGATGCCGCTTCCGACAAGAAACCTTGTCGCAACTAGCCGCAGCTCACTTAAGTTGTTGAGCGGACATGAAACAAAGTAAGGGCGCAAACTAGCTACGAGTTGGTTCCTCCGTGCACAGGTTTTCCATACAAAGCACGGTCGTTCAAGGAAGATAACTTAAAAATTTAAAACTTATTGCTCAAACTTTGGCAACTTAGCTTTTCTGTCGTTTGCTTCCCGGCAAGGTTTCCGTCAAGGCAAAACTTTCTTGAACGACGCCTGTTCCACATCA
>NC_041385.1:318143270-318148167 GCF_002162155.2 Triticum dicoccoides | reverse complement strand
TTCCTTTGAGAAAAAGAAAGAAGAGAAAATAACGATATGGAGCCTTACGGCTCCTTATTGCTTACCGGGGGTAGGTGCTGCACAAAGTGTCAGATAATGCATGCAAGAAAGAATATAATGCATGAAATTGACAAGATGTGCGGGGCACATGAGCTTTACTTATGCACGGGATCTGCGCCCGGCTTTGTACAAAGGATTACATGCGACATCGGCAAGACTTGTACAAAAGGTGGTTGTCGGAACAGGTTCCGGCAACCTCGCCCTATGGGTAAAACTTACGAAGATGCTCAATGTTCCAGGAGTTGCTCACCGGAATGCCATCTTCAGTCTCAAGGCGGACAGCGCCGGGCCTAGTGACTCGTTTCACCCGATAAGGGCCTTCCCACTTCGGCGTCAACTTGTTGGAATTCTTGGCGGACTGAACGCGCCGAAGAACAAGGTCGCCTTCCTCGAAGCTTCTGGCTCTAACTTTGCGGCTATGGCAGCGGTGCAAAGCTTGCTGGTATCGAGCAGCTCGTACAGCAGCCTGAAGACGATCTTCCTCAAGGAGCAGCGCATCATCTTGTCGCAGCTGCTCTTGCTCAAGCTCATCATAAGCAAGCACTCGAGGTGACCCGTATACGAGTTCCGTGGGGAGAACTGCCTCCGCTCCATAGACTAGAGCGAAAGGCGTCTGGCTAGTGGCTCGATTTGGCGTTGTTTTGATCGACCAAAGAACCACCGGCAGCTCCTCGATCCAGTTTCTTCCGCACTTGCGCAGCCTGTCGAAAGTTCTGGTCTTGAGCCCGCGCAGCACTTCAGCATTTGCCCTCTCCGCTTGACCGTTGCTTCTCGGATGAGCAACAGAAGCAAAGCAGACTTTGGCGCCAAGATCTTGGGCGTACTGCATGAAGGTGCGGCTCGTGAATTGTGTGCCGTTGTCGGTGATGATCCTGTTAGGGATCCCGAAACGGCAAACAATCGACCTGAAGAACTTGACTGCTGACTGTGCTGTCACCTTCCTCACTGGTTCCACTTCCGGCCACTTTGTGAACTTGTCGATTGCAACGTACAAGTACTCAAAGCCCCCGACAGCTCGGGGAAAGGGGCCGAGGATGTCGAGCCCCTAGACCGAAAATGGCCAGGATAAAGGGATCGTCTGGAGAGCTTGAGCTGGCTGGTGTATCTGCTTGGAATGGAACTGGCACGCTTCACACTTGGTTACTTGTGCAGTTGCATCCTGGAGGGCTGTCGGCCAAAAGAAACCTTGCCGGAAAGCTTTGCCGGCAAGTGCTCTTGCGCCAATGTGGTGACCACATATGCCTCCATGTATCTCTGCCAACAGCTTTTGTCCGTCTTCCCGGCAAATACACTTCAATTTCACACCATTGAGTCTTCTTCTGTACAGTATGCTATCGACAAACTGGTACATAGTTGACTGCCGGGCTACTTTTTCTGCTTCTTCTTGCTCTTCGGGAAGTTCTCCTATCTGAAGGAAATGGACAATCTGCTGTGCCCATGCTGGAGCTTGTGGCTCGACAACAAGGACTAGAGGCACATCTGCTGCTGCGGGAACACCCGCTTCTACGGCGAGACCTGCGGCTCTGCCGGAGCTTGATGTTCCCCGGCAAGCTTGCTGAAGCATAGCTTGTCGGGAGCGTCTGCTGCGACGGAACAAACCATAAGGCTTGCTGGAGCAGACTGCTCCTCAGCATCCTTGCTGTTGATCTTGGGGACCTTCTTGGCGGAGGCTTTGGGGTGGTGATTGCATGGTGGTTGCTCCCCCCACCAGTTTCGTCGCCATCGGCTCGCGCCTGGCAACCCTGCCGCGGCGGCGACGTGCTCGGCTGTCGCGGAGTGTCGCCGTTGGCGTAGCCGATGAGACTCTGAATGGTGGCCCTCCATTCGTCGATCTTGTCCGACGTCGGAGGGTAATCCAGGAGCAGTTGAGCTCGCGCCAAAGCTTCTGCCAGAGTGGTGGGTGGCAGTGGCGGACGGCGCGAGGAGCGGGATATGCTCGAACTTCTAACTATGTTAGAAGGAGCATTTTCCCGTCCGGACGACCGTGTCTCGCTCGTGCTGGCACGTTGGCGTGCATGCTGGTCTTGAGCGCCCCGGGATCCACCAGCTTGATCTTGGCCCAACAAATGTATGGTACTGGGAGTACCATGACGTTGTCGGTCCTGCGCCTCCTGAGATGGGCACGGAACAAGCACGGACATCGAAGTCTGCGCCGCCCTGCCCTTGGACCTGGCAGCGTCGTGAGCTTCCTCGTCGATGTCTGTCCTTCCGCCGGCGTCTACCCCACCACCCGTTTGCTTCGGTGGCGGTGGGATCGACGTGGACGGAACAGCTGCCTCCGAAGCCTTCTTCTTCGGTGGCATGTTGATGAAGAAAATGAAGATCTAGCTCGTGTGGACGCCGGATCAGGTTCACACAGCCTCGACGACCCCCTACCTGGCGCGCCAAAGATGTCGGGGAAACTGATCCACGAACACCTATGGGGCCGGCGGACCGAGCCCCTTTCGGTTCGGCAGGGGGCGGAGATCGCACGAAGAGCAGATCGAGGCGAAGCACACGAGCAGTTTACCTAGCTTCGGAGCTCTCCGGAGAGATAATACTCCTACTGCTGCTTGTCTGATTGTATTATGTTCTTGCTCGAGAGTGAGCTAAGTGTTTCTCTGGCTTCCGAATGATCCAAACCTCCTCTACGTTGCGCATGGGCCTCCTTTTATACGTTAAAGGGGTCACCGACAGGTGGCAATGTAGACAAGGGTAAAAATGTAAAAAGAGAGGTGGTTGGTACAGTGTATCCTACCTAACCCTGACGGCAGGGGACAAGGGCATTAAATGCCCGTCTGCATAGCCCAAACAGTGCAGAAAAGGACCATCAGGGGCGCCACCGCTCGCCACGATGGCGATCTTGTCAGCTTCGCATGCCACCGCGCACCGCTGGCTGCACAGCCTCCCGCCACGCGCGCCTGGAAAAGCCCCCAGAGCGACACATTGGTGGATGTGCTGGAGCATGGGCACAGAGTGGCTGCCTGCCGTGGCAAGCGCCTTGCCGCGGCCGTTGCCTTGTCGGGTCCGGAAGCTTGTCGCTCACCGGGCCCTGATATGCCTTGGTTGGTCTTCCCGGCATGCTCCTCTTGCCGGGGCCTTGTCGCCTTGCCGGGACGCGTGGCGCGTCGCGGCAAGTTCCTTGCGATGCCTTGGTTGGCCTTCCCGGCAAGCTCCTCTTGTCGGGGCCTTGTCTTGAATACTTTGTTCTTGAATGGCTCCAAAGGAACCATGGAGGACCTTGGCGGTCGCCCGGCAAGCCTTGCCGCGGGGTGCTGCAACTGCCCGTGCACAAGTTCGGGGTACTAGGGTACCCCTATTCTAGTACACCGACAGGCACCGTCTCGAGTTCATCCTAACATTCCCCTCCTGTGGAGCCCATGCGGGGTCGACGAAGGTCCTCGCAACAAAAGGATCCGGCAAGATACCTGCTATGTACGCCGGTGTCGCCTCCGTGGTGGCCTTCATGGGACCCAAGCGGCGGCGGCCTCCCGTGTTCGACATCTCCTCGATGATGGCGGTGGACGCGGAGGCGCTGGCCACCGACTCGTTGCTCTCTACGCACCCGTCTTCTGTCGCTGCTAGCATGGCGCGGCCTCCGACATGGGAGTCTCGGCCACAAAAATGGGAGACGCGGTACGAGGCGGCGACATGGACGGCTGCAACGACGCCCGTGCGCTGCTCCTCATCGAGCTGGCCTAGAGCGGCGAGTTGCTGAACCGCGCGCCGGCTTGGGGCCGCAACTGGCTCCGTCGGGTGAGGGGAGGGAGATACCCAGCCGGCTTGGGTGCGGAATAACTACTCTTCGTAAGCCATTGTAAGAGTGGACAAAATGGTGAAGGAGGAGATAGGGGAGCGGCGGAGGTGTGCGATTCTTGGCCGGCGTTTGGCCTCGTTTAAATAGGAGATTAAATAGATGGTGGACGGGAGGAGCTCGGCCGGCATTGCGTTTAATGCCGGCCCGGTCATGAATGAATGTGTATCCAGAGTGGGTTTCTCGGCTTCCACACGGGCGGGTTTCATGGAGGCGTTTGAATGCGGGAAGGAGGCGTGTTCAGCCGGGCGTGCAGCGAGTGGCGCCCTCGACTCTAACCTAGGACACCACGCCATTCTTCCAATGACATGTGGGATCTTTGGGTACATGGCCTGCATGTCAGTGACCCAACGCAAGCACCGCACAACAGAGGAACCTTTGGTGGGCCAGGGCGGTCAGAAGCGGGCATTTCATAAACCGATGATTGTTCATTGAGTGTGACATCATCTTTTTCATGTAGACAAGCCTACTATGTTGATAGCCCGTTCGATAGGTTGTGATTCGTAAAGACCGCTGCAAACATCAATGTTCTGCTTATCACAGATAAGATTGATTAATACCCGTAACAATCCATGTCCTTAACAAAGGGTGCATGCACGTATAGGTTGAGCGTGTGTCTTGCATCGTGTGCTGTGTGCATGCAGGCGTGCGAGTGTTGCATGCGTGCAAGGGTACATTTCAGTGTTGCATGCATGGGTGCATACGGGCATGTGTTTGTGAGTGCATGTGTACGTGTCAGTGTTGCACGCCAGCATGCGTGTGTGTGTATGTTATGTGTATGTGTCAGTGTTGCACGCCTGCATGGGTGCGTGTCTTGTGTGCGTGCATGTGTACGTGCGGGGTGAGGCTACACGTCAGTCGACTGACTTTTTAATCTCTGGTCATTACATTTTCCAGTCGTTGGATACGAAATCAAGGGCCTCCAGTTTATCATCAAACTCCACCCCCCCCCTGAGCCGCCAGCCACCACCGGCAGAACCGCCGGCCCCCGCCGCCCCGAAACCACTCCCCACCGCCGATCCGCCGCCGCACCAACCATCCCTC
>NC_041385.1:318085176-318142785 GCF_002162155.2 Triticum dicoccoides | reverse complement strand
AGGTCTCACGACTTCGAATACCCACCGACCACTAATTTAAAACCATTTCTGTCCTTCATATACGCGCTGATGGGTGGGCCCTATGGTAATGTGCGCTGCTGAATGTGGACCGTTTGACTGGTCAATTGATTGTGTTATCAACAAATTACGGAGTTGTATGGTGAGCCAGTGACCGTATGATCACCCTAAAATGTAATCCTATTTTATTAACACAGCACAGACTCAAACTACCATTTTCTTTCTTTCATATACAGGCTGACAGGTGGGCCCCACGGTTACGCAGCCTGATGGTGCAACACTAGTTGCGCCACATGGAATGTTTGACTGGTCAATTGATTGTATCATCAACAAAATACGGAGTTGTACGGGTGAGCCAGTGACCGTATAATCATGACATGTATTTGTTTAACACGGTACAGATGCAAGGGCTCATATATACACGCAAGCACTCACCGCTATAAGCGCACACACGCGGACCCTACCCCTATGAGCACCTTCGAGAGAGTGGGCCAGCATATATGATCTTGAGATTTTACGAAGTCACCATAGGTGCCTCGTAGTCGAGTGGAACGTCTCCTCCCACTGAGCGCACATCGCCGGAAAATACTGAAATTAACACAAGATAAATGCGAGCACCGGGACTTTAACCTTGGTGGGCTCGAGAAACCATTGTCCTCCTAACTATCCAACCACATGTTGGTTAGCATGACAAAATGTATGTGGTGACCGTGATGAGCTTATTCTGAAGTCCAGTGACCATATCGTGCTTTCTCTTCAAATACAATGACAGTAAGTGTCGCCAACAAAATACGGAGCGCACATCAAATGCAAAGTCCGTCAGTGTCATCAACAAAATATGGAGACGTATCGTGAGCTAGATACCATTGTACTATTGGATATGCTTATTTTCTTAGTGGCCGATTGCGTGTGTGTTGTGGTGGGCACATCATTTCTAGTTGTGGTGGGTCAACATGAAGACTCATGGGTCGGTTCCATCCTGCGCCACATATAGGTTGGACTGGGACGCGTTATACGAAGACCATGTGGAGGACTCGGCGTACAACACAAAGCTACCAGAGTCTCGGAGGACTCTATCCCCACTGGTGATAAGCCGACTATATATGATTTGTAACCCTAGGCCCCCAGTATGTTACAAAAGCTTGGGGGCTAGTTCGTGGATAGTATACACACACGCACAATGCCTGGTATTCACGTGTACTTTGTACACACCCCCATCACTAATATACAGTACCAGGAGTAGGCTCTTTCTTCAACTGCAAGGGTCCGAACTAGGGTAAAACTTTGCCTCGTATTACCATCCAGCCTAACAGCCAGCGATATCCTACCTAATGATATGATGAAATCATATCTGCCAACTACTAAGAGAGAGGTGTGTCGGGGGGGCAATGTGTGCGAGAGAGGCCTAAAGATAATGTGCGTGCGGGAGACACGTAGGCACATATATGTGCGTATAGAGGGCTAGAAGAGACCGTGTGTGTGTGTATATATGCATGTGAGAGAAATAGTGTTTTCCAACTGAGATTAGTGAAAATAGTGGTACATAGTAGTCAGAAAGAGAGAGAGAGAGAGAGAGAGAGAGAGAGAGAGAGAGAGAGAGGAACAGAGAGAGCATGTGCGTGAGACACCCCGACATCCTGAGAGAGATTGTGAGCATGTGTGAAAGAGAAATGCCGATGCATATAAAGTCTGTGCACTTATGCGATAAATAGAGAGATATATAACGCGTTTGTGAGAACAGGCCGAGGCATAGTGTATCTACGTGTAAAAGGCAGTTCTACGCATTAAATTAAAATATAAATTGCATTATTATTTTTGGATGAGATCATGAATTTTGCAAATTGCGTATGGACGAAAATCGGTCTATCAGACACCCATACTCTATTGAATTCTAGCATGTGCATGTGTCTATTTCATATTATCGATCCATAGAGTGAGAGCAGTTTGAAATACAGGCAATGGATGCTTTTGCAATTCATATATAAACATTAATTAGTGCACTCATGTTGTTAGTGTGAAGCATTTTATACATTTGTCACTTGCATGGATACATTCCAAATTGCTACTTACGGAATAGAATACATGTCGAATTCAACATAAAGGGGGTTTCGAAGATTCGAATTCATAGGAAGTGCATTCATCTATTTGAACCCGAGATAATGGCATTTGTAAATTAGATGTAAAAGGGGGCATCAATCTTTGTTGTGAGTTTGAACATGCTATATATATTCATACGCATATCTAACTTTTTTTTGCAACCAAGGAGATTATATCTGGAACCATGCATGAACTGAGGTAATTTGCATATTTTTTAAATATACTCATGTACAATGTATATTCAAATGTACCCCCTCCATTCCAAAATAATCGTAGCTTTAGGATTTTCAAGAGTAAATATTTGTGAAGTTTGACAAATCCTGAAAGTTCAATTCAAGAGAACCGAAAACGTTAATGCTTCGGCTCCCAAATATTGAATGAAGCGCCAAATAGGCCTGTGGTCACCCGAAACCGCGCAAGACAAATGTTTGGTGGTAGGAAATTACTATCCTAACTCTGGCCCGTGTAGCCTGTCGGCCCGATGTCCAAAGCTCTAAACCGGGGTAGGTTTGTAACTTCACCAAGACGCCAGTCTCAACCGCCTCCGAGAAGCATTCATACGCCGTGGGCGCCTAAACACCCATGCGCTCGGCCGAAATCTATCCCACCCACATTTGGGACACCTGAGATTACTGTCCTACCCCCAACCCGCAATATGTCCGAAATTTTCGATGGGGGCAAAGTTTGTAACTTCCCCCAAATTTCAAACAAGCGCGTCTCAAACCGAAACATTGTTCCCCCTTAGTTCCCCGCTTCCCTCCGTTTCCCCATTCATACTCCGTGGGCGCCAAAACGCCCTCTCCACCAGCCGCGAAACCCCAGCCTCCTCCGTCCTCCACCCCATAGCGGCCAATCCACTGCCGCCCTCCTCCATCACGCCAGAGCCGGTACCCCGACATCGTCGTCCAATGCAACCGCAACCGCAACGCCCTCAAGGACTTAGCAGCTGAAACCGAGGCAGAGCTGCCTCCACGACGCCGACACCGACATGCACCGTACCAGAACCACTCTGACCACGTCGTCCTGCGCCTCACTGCTGCCGCTCCACTGTCGCAACTGTCCACCGCACTGGAGTTGTTCCCGCTACACCGTCGTTCGCCGCCTCGGATCTGCTTCCCCGCCGCCGACAGATGGCCACCGCACCACACTCAACAACTTGGCCATGGGTTCGTCCAAGGCTGCACCGTCCTCCACAACTTCTGGTTTCCAGCAAACCACAAGAAGATCATTGGAAAAACAGAAGGAGGACACAGCACTGCCAGCAGAAAGAGGTACTCCTCTTCCCTTATTCGTGCAAATCTTACGTCTCCGCTCACACCGTATTCATCCCACGAAAGAAACAAGTTGAGAGCTTCTTACTTCATCTTCTTCGTGATACTAAATGCACAAGGTTTCCTCCCTTTTACTATTTCACCTTTGCTAGAGGTCAGTAGCCCGCCTGGATTTCAATTTAGGGTCAGTCGAACCACAATTAAAAGAAGCAGCACCCGCTTAGGCACGCGGAGCACCTAGTCCGCCTGTTCCCCGGGGAAGCGGTGCATCGGTGTCTATCATAGGGGTGTGGGGCGCAGGAGCTGCTTGCGCCCGATCTGGTGGTCGGTGGGGCTTGAATGGATGGCTGGGGGGCAGTGCCAAGCACGACAGTGCAGTGAGGTCGAGGGGAAGACGCAGGCAGGGGAGGAATACTGGGCCGGTGGTCGCTGGCGTTTCGAGGAAGATCGTCAACACTGACTGGCTGGAGGTAGATGAAGGCGATCTACCCGTTCTTTATACATCAGACGGTGCAGAAAAAATGGACTGACCTATTTGCTTTTAGTCAACTGTTATTCTCATAGAATCCTGTATTAATTTAGTGTGCCATGCATGTTGTAGAGCTATCATATGTCTCCCGTCATTTATTTCTCACCGACCTGCTATCTGCTACATTTACAATGTACTAATTGTGCACACACTTCACCCATACTCACACTATTGTTTTTTTATGCATGGGTATTTCAGACTCTGATGCAGTGTTGATGAATGCAGAAAAGAAAAGACAGAAGTCGCTCCAGTGTAATTCGAAGATAAGCGCTAAGCGTTTCAGCGCTCTAATGGGTGCAGTGTTAGTAGTTGGAGACAGTAAACGTAGCTCTGCAGTTGATGATCTCAATTGCAACACACAACCATCCCAGGTGCTTGCTTTAACTTCGCGCTGTCAAATGTGGTTACATGTTCCATATGGTGTCTAGCTTGTATTGCTTCCAATTTGGTTAAATTGCATCTGCTTACTTTACACATTATACCTTTGATAATGACATGCCTTCCTCTTTTTGATACATACTACATATGTCTATTAACCATGTTTGTACATCAAACTAATGCTCTTTTGTATCCCTCGTCAATCACTTATGATGAGACAGTCACCCGAGTGGGTTACTGTGAGACGCCCTACTCGTTTAAAGAGTGCAGTGTCATCCTCCCCACATGATTCTCAAGAAACAGCAAGGCTAAATGAAGATAGTCAACGTAGCTCTCTAGTTGATCACCGCAATTCCCCCACACCACCATCACAAGTGCTTGCTCTTACTTGGCAGTGTGATATGTGGTTGCATGTTGCATATGGTGTCTACCTTGTAATGCTTCTAATTAGGGTAAATTGCATCTACTTAGTTAACACAGTATACCTGTGAATATGACATGCCTTCCTGTTTTTGGTATATACTACGTCTTTCTATTAACCATGTTCTTACATCAAACTACTTTTATTGTGTATCCCTCATCAATCACTTCTGATGATACACCTTCAAGTTGACAGTGTAATATTGGTTGTATCTTGCATATCATTTCAAACATGTATTGCCTCTAATTTGTTGAAGTGCCACTTATAATGAGATACATCTAACTTGGTAGAGTGATTTTGGTTGGATCTTTCATATGGTGTCTAGATTGCGTTGCTTCCAATTTGTTGAAATGCCTTCTGCTTAGCGTTTTTCATACATATTCCATCCTCCTACAATGTGGTTGCCATACATAAAAGTTGTGTTCGTCAGTATCATGCATCAACGAATTTGGAAGTGCGAATTTCATTCGTTTTTCTTGTGTGTTTACTTGACAAGGCAAAATCTGAAAGGACGAAGGCACGCAATGATGGTGGTCCTCTGGAGCAACCAAAACAGATGATCTCTGCAGATTCTCCTGCTACTCGTACTGCAGTGCTAGTTCCAAATCTCATCTCCCCTACTCCACAACCCAAGGTGCTTGCGCTAACATGGCAGTGTGATATCTGGTTGCATGTTGCATATGGTGCCTAGCTTGTATTGCTCCTAATTTGTTAAATTTCATCTCCTTAGCTTACACATTATACATGTGAATATGACACGCCTTCCTGTTTTTGCTACATACTACATCTGCCTATCACACCATGTTCTTACATCAAACTACTGTTCTTGTGTATCCTGCATCTATCGTTTATGATGAGTCAGTCAGGCGCGTGGGTTAATATGAGACGCAATGCTCTTATAAAGAATGCAATTTCATCCTCTCCACATGATTCTCAAGAAACAGCAAGCCTAAATGAAGATATTGAACGTAGCTCTGTACTTGAAGACCGCACTTCCCCTACACCACCATCACAGGTTGCTCTAACTTCGCAGTGTGATATGTGGTTGCATGTTGCATATGGTGTAAAGCTTGTAATGCTTCTAATTAAGGTAAATTGCATGTGCTTAGTTTACACACTATACCTGTGAATATGACATGCCTTCCTATTTTTGGTACACACTACATCTATGTGTTAACCTTGTTCTTACATGAAACTACCTCTCTTCTGTATCCTGCATCAATCACTTATGATGAGTCACCTTTATTCGTTGCATATTGCATATTATTTCTAGCCTGTTGCCATGTATTGCTTCTAATTTGGTCAAATACATTTGTTAGGGCACCCTTTTAATTTCGCAGAGTGATATTGGTTTCATCTTTCATATGGTTTCTAGCTTGCATTGATTCTAACAAGTTCAAGCACCTTGTGCTTAGTTTACACTTTATACATCATACATGTCAATATGTCACGCCGTCCTGTTTTTCATACATATTCCATCCTCCTATCATGCGGCTGCCTTACATGAAAGTAGTGTTCGTCAGTATCATGCATCAATGAGTTTTGAAGAGCAAATTTTATTCCTTTTTCGTGTGGGTTTGACTTGACAAGGCAAAATCAAGAAAGAGGAAGGAAAAGAGTAAGGAAGGCAATGATGGTGGTCCTCTGCAGCAACGTAAATGGAGCATATGTACCGATTCTCCTTGTACTGATAGTGCATTACAAGGACCAAGTCTCCGCTCCCCTACTCCGCCATCCAAGGTGCTTGCTCTAACTTTGCCGTGTGATATCTGGTTGCATGTTGCATATGGTGTCAAGCTCGTATTGCTCCTAGTTAGTGTAAACTGCATCTGCTTAGCTTACACATGATACATGTGAATATGACACGCTTTCCTATTTTTGGTACATACTATATGTGTCTATCATACCATGTTCTTACATGAAACTACTCTTCTTGTGTATCCTGCATCAGTCACTTATGATGGGACACATTTAAGTTGGCAGTGTGATATTGGTTTGCGTCTTGAATATGATTTCTAGCATGTATTGCTTCGAGTTTGATGAACGCCACCTATGACGAGACAGTTTTAACTTGGTAGAGTGATATTGATTGCACCTTCCATATGGTGTCTTGTAGTGTTTCTAATCTGTTTAAGTGCCTTCTGCTTAGTTACCACATCATAGGTGTGAATATGTCAAGCTGTCCATTTTTTCGTACATATTCCATCCTCGTATCATGACTTTGCCTTTCATCATAGTAGTGTTCGTCAGTATCATGCATGAATGAGTTCTGAAGAGCGAATTATATTCCTGTTTCTTGTCGGTATGACCTCACAATGCAAAATAAATAAAAATGAAGGAAATTGGCAAGGCATTGGATGATGGTAGTCCTTCCGAGCAACTGAAACGGAGGTTATCTACAGATTCTACTCTGCCATCCTCCCAACAAGATTCGCAAGACAACGCAAGGCTAGACAGTCAACATAGCTGTGTAGATGATGAGCACATCTCCCCTACTCTACCATCACAGGTGCTTGCTCTAACTTGGCACTATTATATGTGGTTGCATGTTGCGTATGATGTCTAGATTGTATTGCTTCTAACTTTGTTGAATTGCATCTGCTTACTTTACACATAATGCCTGTGAATATGACATGTGTTCCTGTTTCTACATCAGACTACTGTTCTTGCATATCCCGCATCAGTCACTTATGATAAGGCACCTTTAAGTCGTCATTGTGATATTGGTTATGTCTTGCATATGATTTCTAGCATGTACTGCTTCTAAATTGTTGAAACGCCATACAGTTTGAACTTGGCAGAGTGATATTGGTTGCATCTTTCATATGGTGTCTAGCTTGCAGTGCTTCTAATTTGTTGAAATGCCTTCTGCTTAGTTACCACATCATAGGTGTGAATATGTCACACCATCCTGTTTTTCATACATATTCCATCCTCGCATCATGTGTTTGCCTTTCATCTGAGTAGTGTTCGTCAGTATCATGCATGAATGAGTTCTGAAGATCGAATTTTATTCCTTTTTCTTATCGGTTTGACTTCACAGTGCAAAATCATTACAGTTGAAGAAAATTAGTCCGGCAGTGGATGATGGTGGTCCTTCGGAGCAACTCAAACAGGGGGTCTCTATAGATTCTACTCCGCCATCCTCCCAACAAGATTCGCAAGACAACACAAGGCTGGACCGTCAACGTAGCTGTGTAGATGATGAGCACATCTCCCCTAGTCCACCATCACAGGTGCTTGCTCTAACTTGGCACGATTATATGTGGTCACATGTTGCGTATGATGTCTAGCTTGTATTGTTTCTAACTTGAATTGCATCTGCTTACTTTACACATAATGCCTGTGAATATGACACGTGTTCCTATTTCTAGAACATACGTGTACATGATGAGCACATCTCCCCTACTCCACCATCACAGGTGCTTGCTCTTACTTGGAACTGTTATATGTGGTTGCGTTTTCCGTATGATGTCTAGTTTGTATTGCTTCTGATTATGTTGAATTGCATCTGTGTAGCTTACAACTTATACCTGCAATGATCACTTACCCATAAGACACATTTAACTTGGGACTGTTATGTAGGTTGCATCTTGCATTGTCTTCTAGCTTGTACTGCTTCTAATTTCCTGAAATGGCACTTACGACGAGACACTTTTTTCCTGATAGAGTGATATTGGTTGCATGTTCATATGGTGCCTAGCTTTCATTTCTTCTAATTTTGTTGAAATGCCTTCTGCTTACTGTTTTTTCATACATATTCTATCCTCCTATCGTACGTGTGAATATGAAACATTGTCTTTTTTTGTATATATTCCATCCTCCTATCCTGCGCTTGCCTTACATCAAAGTAGTGTTCGTCTGTATCATGCATCAACCAGTTATGCAGAGCTAATTTTATTCATCTTCTTGTGGTTTTGACTTCATAAGGCAATATCAGAAAATAGGAAGGAAAAGAGTAAGTTAGGGGATGTTGGTGGTCCTCCGCACCGACGCAAACAGAGACTCTCTAGATTTTCCACTGCTACTGCTAATGAAGTTGAAGTCCCAAGTCTACATGATGAGTTCATCTCCCGTACTCCACCATCACAGGTGCTTGCTCTAAGTTGACAGTGTCATAATTGGTTTCATGTTGCATATGTTGTCTAGCCTGTATTTCTTCTATTTTGATTAAATTGCACCTGCTGAGTTTATACGTTATACATGTGCATATGACATGGCTTTCTGTGTCTAGAATACACTGCATCTATCTATCATACCATGTTCTTACATCAAAGTACTACTGTTGTGTATCCTGCATCAGTCACTCATGATTGGACGCTTTTAACATGGCAGTTTGATAGTGGTTGCATCTTGCATTGATTTCTATGTTGTACTGCTTCTAATTTTTTGAATTGCCACTTATGACAAGACACTTTTAACTTGGCAGAGTAATATTGGTTGCATCTTTCATATGGTGTCCAGCTTGCATTACTTCTATTTTCTTGAAAATCCTTCTGCTTAGTTTGCACATCGTAGCTGTGAATATATCATGCCATCCTATTTTTCTTACATATTCCATCCTCATACGGTTGTCTTACATCAAAGTATTGCTTGTCTGTATCATGCATCAATGAGTTCTGAAGAGTGATTTTATTCTTTTGTGTTGTGGGTACAGCTTGACATGGCAAAGTCAAAAAAGAGCAAGAAAAATAATATAGTAGGGAGTGTTGTTACTCGTCGGGTGAAACGGAAAAGGATCTGCCGTCGAGATTCTGCTGGAACTTATAGTGCAGTAGAAGGTCCAAGTCCACCGGCTAAATCTACAAACATAGTATCACCTGCTCCACCAGCTGCAACATCCGCTTCAACTATACCAGCATCTCAACGAGTTACTCATTCGTTTGCTTCGGAACTGGCCAGTTCCCAAGCTACCTTCACACCTAACACTACTTCCGAAGCACTGCTGACACAACAGGACTTGGCAAGATCATACGAACCTCATGAGCATCAACACCAAGATGGTACTTGACCGAGTCAAGTTGTAGTTGCATACTCCTTTATATGTACTCTCACAGTTTGATGTACACTAACACTTTCCATATTCATTGTTGAACTAGCACCATGGCGCAAGCGGAAACATACATCAGGGATAATGCTTGACAAATTAACAAAATCTAAAGGAGAAAGAATGGAGATCCATTTTGAGGCAGGTTTTAAAAGGCCACGTGATGCTACAGAGTTAGCCAAGTTAGTATCAGAGGCAGCCATTGCCGTTAGGTGTCACGCACGTATCCTCCCAACATGGATCCAGTACAGGAATGAGAAAGACAATACCCAGTTTAACATCTTCCTTGACCATTTATCCATAAGTAATGTTATTCATCGCAATTAGTAATATTATCTTGCTCCCATACTTTCTAGCTTCCTCCTAATAAGACTCACATTCTATTTTCAACAGATGAGGTTCAAGTTGGATCCGAAAGATGATGCAACTAAACAAGCATGCACTCATGTTTTTTAGTCTGCTCTGCGACAGTATCGGTACCACCTTAGAAAATCTCACTTTGAAGGCAAGGCTAACAATGAAATTGCCCAAACATCTCCAGTGGAACATATTACAGATGAAGACTGGACAGCCCTCGTTAAACACTGGTCTGATCCAAAGTATCAGGTAGGCTATATGTATTTGATCAGACCACATATTGAACTTGTATTTATGTATGTGTCTTACAAGTGTATCTTCTTCTAGGCTAACTGTTTGAAGAACAAAACCAACCGTTCTAAAGTGAAATTCCAACAGACAACAGGATCTCATAGCTATATTGCACACTGCGAGGCTCTTGTAAATAGCTGCTACTTCCTTCTTTTTTGGGGGCCACATTATCGTATCTATATTGACTTGTTCCAAATACAGAGGAAAGCCCGTGCGGACCAAAAAGAACCTGAACCGAATGTAGTGCAAATCTTCAAGTATTGCCACACCAGCAAGATGAAGGGCATGAGCACACCAGTTCAAGCCGATGTTGTAAGTCCTTACTCCTCCTGTCTTGAACTGATTGGTATTGTGATGTGTTCATTTAACTACTTGGTTTGCAGCCAATGTCAGTTACTCTGTTCACTTTTATACACAGTTGTCTTAACGTATCATTTCACCTTACATGGTTTAAAAGAGATGAAGGATATTCTTTTGGTCTTGATCTGTAATCTAGTTGTTATGTTCACGTGCGCACACAATGATAAAATAGCTTGTTTGTTTTATATCGGTTTGCCCATGATATGAGTGATGTCATACTATGTTCATCCTACTTTAAACCATGTCTCTTTATCCTTAGATGTCAATGAATGTGAGGAAATAGACAATACAGTAGGCATGCTACATGGACATATGTTCCGAAAGTGATTTTATTATGTAATTGGCACTACAATACATGCTAATGTATTACAGTAGTTCACCAAAATAAGTTATGTATAAACGTTTAACCTACATTGTTTGTTTTCTTCTCATTAGTAACT
This sequence comes from Triticum dicoccoides, assembly GCF_002162155.2. Taxonomy (NCBI): domain Eukaryota; kingdom Viridiplantae; phylum Streptophyta; class Magnoliopsida; order Poales; family Poaceae; genus Triticum; species Triticum dicoccoides. The sequence goes on along the minus strand of NC_041385.1, from coordinate 318,131,576 downwards.
TATCTGGTACACTAATCTACAAGTTCAAACTTTCAGGAAGCTATGGAACAAATGAGTGAACAGCCACAACCACCTGAAGGTGACGAGGCTACCATAGGCACAATGTCACCTCTTGCTACAGTGCGTCAGTATCTCTCCACTAACAGTGCAAAAAGCACCTTCCTGCATAATTCTGGGTTGGTTGTCAAGGTAACCTCGTCCAAATCGCCTACTGAACAAAATCTTCCTGCTAGACAGAGTGATATATCTGTGCTCCAGACACAAGTCCAATCCCTAACAGACGTCGTTTCGGAAACAAGAATAGTGGTTGACAAATTTCGTCAAGATATGAATGGTTTTGAAACCAGACTATCAGACATTCGCTTCGTTGTTCAAGAGCAATGGCGGAAAAAAGGTGGAGATCGTGCTACTCCATCAGATTCTACAGCGTGAAAGATTAGCACTCAGGTCAAATGATCTGTTCTTCTATACATCTGATGGTGCTTTTATCTGGAAGGACTGTAAACTTTATGCCAACATGCCTCTTGTTGTATGGTTGGAATTTATTTTGTTGTGATACAACATTTATGATGCTGCCACAGGTTGTAGTAATTATGACGGTATTTTTGTATAGTGTAGGTTTATCTTAGTAATGTATTCGGCCGAAAGCTTCGTAGGAGCCCAACATGCCAACATTCGTCGGGCCCATTCCAATTGGGCTAAAAACGATTACGGGCCAAATTGGCATGTAGCGCACTAAAAATATCTAGACCTAAATCAGCATAAGCTTTCATATATTTCTGGTAGGCATGTGCCCATAGTGGGCCTTTAACAGGCCTAAACATAATTTGGGCCCTCAGTAAAAATAGGCCGTTTACAGGTGTAAATATCTCGAGCCCATAAAAAACATGGGCCTTTAATAGACCGAAAGTGAGATTGGGCCCTGATTGTGCCAAATAACCCACTGGTCTTAGCAGGCCGAAATGGTGGCCCATTTACGATGCGGATCTTTGACAGGCCGAAATTCGGACGGGCCATAAATGCGCCGACCTAATACACGGGCCTTTAACAGGCCGAAACTTCGGTCGCGCTAGATTATCGTCATTTTTATATGGGCCGTTAATGGGCCCGATATGACGTTGGTCCACATATGGCCCATGGTTTTCTTCTGGCGTTAACAGGCCGAAAATGACAACAGGTCAAAAGTGGCCCAAATCTATAGTGGGCCTCTAACAGGCCGACTGTCAGACATGGCCGAATATGACCCAAATCCTTCACGTTCGTTTATTGGCCGAAAGTTTTGATGGCCTGTAAATGGGCCCAAATGAAGCAGGACCTTTAACAGGCCGGAAATACACCGGGCCGTAATTCGGCCCAATTACTTAGCGGACTGTTAACGGGCCAGAAGTAATCGTGGGGCGCGTTGATGACAAGTTTAGGACACGCCGTTGACGGGCCAATTTGACAGAGAATGTTGGGCCTTTAGCTGGGCCATCCCATTATGGTCTGCAGAATCTTGTGGGCCTTTAGCTGGGCCGGCCCATTGTGGTCCGTAAAATCTTGTGGGCCTTTAGCTGGGTCGGCCCATTATGGTCTAAAAAATCGTATGGGCCTTTAGCTGGGCCGGCCCATTATGGTCCGCTAAATTTTGTGGGGCTTTAACTGGGCCGGCCCATTATGGTCTGCAAAATCTTGTGGGCCTTTAGCTGGGCCGGCCCATTATGGTCTGCTAAATCTTATGGGCCTTCGGTTGGGCCGGCCCATTTAAACTTTATGGGCCACTTTGGGCCGGTCCACGTGTCAACATATCATAGGCCCATCTCGACCGTTGGATGAGTGACACCTGTGCCAACGCAGAGCTGACGCGTGGATCCATCAGCCAATGAGAATTTTACACGTGGAAAATCGGCATTAGTCGTGGCTGTTTGCGGGTTATCGGATCCAAAAAACGGACTCGATAGGTTAACGGCGTCCCGTTACGGTGGATGCCACGTGTCGGTCATCCTTGACGAAAGCACTTCTATGATGCACGATTTATCATCATGGAAGTGGACACTTCCGTGATGATAATTTTAGTAATGTCATCGAACACTTGTACGACAGCACAGGTATGATTATCTTGATTCTATCATAAAATCGTCATGGATGTACATGGATGACAGAAAATGCGACCTACTGTGACAAACACGTATCATCACGAAAGTGTTTTTTTGTAGTGCGTGCTAATAATTTGTAGCCAGATCTTGAGAATTGATTTGGATTGTCCTACATATATTTGTGCCATTTTTTTCTTCCAGATCTTTAGAATTGATTTTGAATGTCCTACATACATGTTTGTGCCAATTTTCCCCCTAGATCGGTATGTACACTGATGAGGCTCTGGCTAGCGGCGCCGCCGGTTGTAGATCATGCACCCGGCAGCGTGGGCAGAAGCGGCCACGCCTCCTGGATCCAAGGAACCTGTAGAATCTCGGGCGAACCGCATCAGCGATCTCCCAGACGCCATCCTTGCTGAGATCATCCCCACCAAGGATAGCTGTCGCACATAGGTCCTCGCATCTCGGTGATGCACTCTATGGCAGGTGTCGCCTCTTAATCTCGACTGTCACCAGCTATCTGTCGTTCGTGATTTTGAACTCCATGGATCCATCATCTCCTCTCACCAGGGCTCTGTTCAATGCCTATGCATCCCGGCATGCTGCCTGCTATACATACCCTGCACGGTGGACGCCTGGCTGACATCCCATCAATTTGAAACACTCCAACATCTCGAGTTCTACCATTACTACGAAAATAGCTTCCCACCAAGCGTTGTAGTTGTGCCCTCCCCACAAATGTCCATCTCATGGTTTTCCTCCTCTCTCCACACCGCCACCTTGGCCCAGTGCCATCTAGCAGACAATCTGGTACAAATGCTTCGACTCCCACTGCTAAAAAACTCACGCTTGTGGTGGTCGATCTGTCAGAGGCCTCACTGCACAGCATCATCCACTCCTATTGCCCTGCCCTGGAGGGCTTACTATTTGTTTTTGGAAAAGAAATCCGTATATGTTGTCTCCAAATAAATTTGCATCGCCTTGTAAGCATTGGAATTTGCTTTAAAGGGGAGGAGCTCATCATCAAAGATGCCCCTTCACTCAAAAGGTGCTCCTTGATTATCATTATTGTCACGACCCAGATTTGATAAAATCCAAGTCTCTGTGCTTACTGTGCTATCCCTGGATCATAGCTAGCACACACAGTAACAAGATTGAATATCAGTAAAACATACATCATTTTACTACAACGATACATCCAGAATTAAACAAATACATACCATTGGCACAGCTCAATCCTGGCACATAATACAGCGGAATTATACGTAGTCGCTAAGTTAGGGCTCCATTAACGCCACTGGGCTCGTTGAGTGTAGACCATAACCCTATCGTATCTTAATCTGTCGAGATCTGCACATGACAGGTGCAGATGAGTACGTGGAATGTACTCGCAAGTTGCAACGGGGAGTTTAACAGAACATATATGCAAGGTAAGTATTGGTGGAGGTTTCCTTTGCATAAAGCCAATTTTCTCCTATACCAAACTTCTTTTGAAATAAAAAAAATAGTTTTTTGTATAAAAGGTAGGAGTGAGACACTTGGATATACGCACCAGTGCTTATTCTCCAAAATAGTTTAAATCATACATAAGGTGAAGTGAAACACATTCACTGTGCTCATTCCTCAACTTAACCCTTAAAATAGACTTTTAGAAAAGAGAGGGGAGATTATTCTTCAGTCCAAGTCTTCCGTTGCTCAAAATTGCCCGTAACCGGGGGCACGGCTAATCGATTAGGTTTAACCCTCTACAGAGGTCATACACGTTCCCCACATGACACAACCAACCCCGTTTATCATTACGCACTTGGATGCACGACTAGGAGGAGATTGTGACGAAGCCTTTCCGTAACAGCCCCCTATACCACCAAGCCCCCCGCAACTTAGGCAATGAAAGCCCCTCTCTGATGGCGTTCCTGGGGTAGAGTTTCCCGTTAGTACTAAGCTAAGCCAGAGCCCATAGTAGCATGTGGCTGTACTGCAAGCTACATCAAACTGTACTTGGAAGATCTCTTTCCCCTGAACGACAGTCCCCACCAAAAACCTGTGTGCAAGACCCCAGTCGGGCGCATTCACTGCAAGACCCCGATGGGCGCAATCACTTGTAGACGCTCCCATCAATACCATTCCGCCCAGGGAGTAGAAGTAAAATAGTATATAGTTTTGTTTTCAAAAGATTTCACAAAATGTTTCCCAAAAGAAGGCAAGTTTATTTGTTTAAAAACGTGTTTGATTTTCAACCCACCCATTTGTGCAAGCGCGGCCAAGCATGGTAGTAAGTCTTGAACCTAAGGCTAGCTAGCAAAAATACTTTGCAAACTTTTTAGTAAAACATGCATACTAGTAAATTTTAAAAAGATAATGCATATTTCAAAAGCATAGAACAAAGTATGATCAAGTTGCAACTTGCCTTCGGTTTTGCAGTCACAAGGTTCTACCTCCTCTTAGAATTCACATTCGCACTCGTCGTAATCTAATGCGATAAATAACTCAAGTAAGACACTCGGCATATCCACATTCACATAACAATGGTTCAAGCAAGCATTCAACATACAATAAAAATCCAAATGAAGATCCAAATAACAACACAAATTATTTGGCTTCCACTATCATAATTTCTAGGGCATGGTTAGGGTTGATATAGGATCAGGTGTGGTCTTGGAAGAAAATATGAAATAGTCATATTCTAGGGTTGGATAATATTGATACTAATTGAGGATTTGGATTGAAGGATTGTGAGACCGGGTTCAATGACAAAGTCTATAATGGGTTTGATCGAAATATTTGACTTGGGTTAAATGGAAATGGGTATGACATAAGCTTCAAGACAAGAATTAAATTCTTAATCTTGTAACTCCAAATTTTTGTGGTGATATCAAATGACCATAGAGGTTCCCTAGGGATCAATCTAAGAGATTTATCCTAGGATAAATTTTTTTGTATGAGGGTAATGAATTATGACTAAAGAGAGTCAATTTGGGGTGTTCAAGCTAAAATAATAACTAAACATAGTTGATAAATTATGTCATGGTTTCCAACAGAAAGGTGAGGTCCTAAGGTCCAACTTTCCTATATAAAATATTTTTATATGATTTACAGAATAAAAGATTTAGAAAAATTACTCAAATTTGTATTTAAATCAAAACTAAAAAAACTGCCAAAAAGTGAGATTTTATAATTTCATAAAAAAGTACAGGTTTCAATGAATCCGGGAATATCTTATTTTGTCAAAATCGGACATACGGTTTGGGAGATACAAATTTCCGAAGTTTGAATATGTTTCTGAAAGTCAGTACGAGTTAAGAATATATCTTGCCATGTGTCAGCTTCCTAGTGGTTGATACATGTTTATTTGTTAACAGAAACTATACTTGTGTGGAACAGAAGCGACGAGATGGCCTCACCGTAGTGGGTCCCACGGACGAAGAAGAAAACGGCTGCGGTGATTCGGACGCGCGGCAATCCGGTGACGTGGCTGCCTCCACCGAAGGAGTAGGGGCGGACGGCGGTGAGGGAGACGCTACAACCTCCGGGACAGGAAGGCTCCGTCGAGTGCGTCCTAGGAAATCAGTGGGAGCTCGCTGAGTTGGTTTGCTCGTCAAATCCTCACGGCGAGCAACGTACGCGTGCTCCGGCTGCAAATTACAATGGACAAATAATTCATGAAGTTGAGCACTGAAGAAAAAAAAAAGTGAAAATGGAGGGAATAGAAGGCCCAGGGCCTCACTGGCAGCGTCGAAATCTCCAATTGACGGGGCTGCTAATCTGATCTCCGGCAAGAAAATGAAGGGATGGAGAGGAGGTATGACTCCCGTGGGAGAGGGATTCGGACGAGGTCGAAGTGGGCGACGCGTTGGGGTTTTCTAGAGGGTCGGAAGAGGCCGGAACGAGTGGGTCAAGCGAGCTCAATATGGCCATTAATGGCTATTGTGCATGTACGTTTCACGGATCCGTTTCGTCTAATTGAGACAATAATGTTGGGTTTTAATCACCTGAATGGGTTCTCCTTGCATTCCTCTTTAATGTTCGTGTTGATGGTAAGTCGAAAGGGTGAAGGAATCAAATGCAAGGGGGAGAGGAAAAGGTACAGGGCGCCATGGTGAAGTTTCTGTTTCCGTGTTCGTGTTCAGTTTTGAAGGAACAGAGGAGGAAGACAACAGTACGCTTAGGCTTGGGCTGAAATAGATATGGGCCTTAGTGGGGAAAATAAGGCCCAATGAAATAAATAGAGAGTGTAGATTAGAGCTGGGCTTGCCTCATGGCTGTAGGTTTAGTAAAAAAATTACGACTGGCTCAACCCAGTAGACTAGGAATAGTCAATTTCGTGAACAAACGTATTATCAAAATAATTAGAAATGGTTGCGCAAATAATATTTTAACTTAAAAGATTAGTTTCAGAATTGAACAGAATTAAATTTTTGTGTACAAACAACTATAACGCTTTTGTGGACATAATTGAATTACTCAAAAATTCAATTTAGAGTTATAAAATTTCCTGAAATAATAATTATGCAATATTAAATATTTCCAATTATATTTTTGGAGAAGTCACACTATCTCCTCTCATTAAATTTATTTGAATAATTTGGAAATATTTAAATGGCATTAAACCTCCAGATAAGATCCAATTTCAAATGGGACTCCAAAATTCAAAGAACTTTAAATGAAATTTTTATCCACCACATTTGAGAAAGTCCTTTTATTCTCACTCCATAATATTGAATATGGTTTCAAAATATTTCATAGGAGTCGGAAAGAGAAGAAATCTAAACTTGATTTTTTTTAACAACACAAAAAGGTTTTTAGTTTCCCCTGAAAATCATAACAACTCACTCAATAATAATAAATATTAACATTCCAAAATATAGAAAATTTTGGGATGTTACAAACTACCACCCTTAAAAGAAATCTCGTCCTCGAGATTTGAAGAGGCTAGCAAGAAATAGGTTAAGGTTTGGATGCCTTGGGTTATTTCCCGGGGGTTATTTCTTATCATCCGCAAGCTTGCGGGTTTTTTTTCACCTCCAGCTTGCAGGAATGTATTTCGTTGGTACAATTTCTTATACAGTTGTCACTTCAACAAATCCTGAGGCTTTAGACATCATCCTTGGTCTTAGCCAATTGTCGATTGGTTCATTTATCCTCGCAGGGTGTTCTTAGGGTACTACCACCCTTAAAAACAAACTTGTGGGGCTTTCCAAAATCTCTTTATTCCATGATGATTCTTCATTGAGCTTCTGTGATTTAGAACTGAGGCAAGTCTTCCTCAGAATCCATTTTTTCTCAAAGATAACTATCGAGACTCTCATGGTGGTCGAATTGAATATCTTCCAAATGGAACTCCTCGAAGATTTTCGGGTTTTCTCCTCACCCTTTAGCCTACGCTAGGCACGATTTCCTATTTATAAGGGTAATAAGTCTTACCATTATATGGTTTTAGGCTGGTCGTATCGACACTCAACTAGGTTTTGAAATCTCTTTGATTAACCCATCAAACATACAAAAGTATATAATAAGAGTCTCCGGTATGGTAATCAATCCATCCCGTACTCAAATTATTACCCCATATGTAGATTGGTGAATTGCGTGTTCTAACACTCGGTCATTCTCACTCCTCATTAAGAGGTCTTCACCTGCAAACTAGTAAAACGCTTTTGGGTGATGTTGACTACACAATTTGTGCTAAAACTTGCATCCGTGATGAAATTTCCATGTAAAAGAGTTGTGTTCTCCATGCAAATGTCCAATCCCTCCTTAGAAGATATGATGTGATGCCTCTATGAACGGTGCATGTGGTGATCCTTTATCACATGATCTCTAGAATGGTCTTCTGCACTTAATGTATCAAACATTGTTATCCCACTAACTTCTCTTGGATTGCAATGAGCATTGAAAATACAAGTCATCATTTATGAAAAGAAAGTAACCAAACTTATTTCCTTTATTATTCCATAACATGGTATCCATGGTTACATAATTGATGACTAATGAAATAAAAATCGCTTTGAACTCCTATCTACCTTCACTTTCTCTTTTTGGACTTCTTCTCATTGAGGCATTGATTTTGGTAATGTACAGGTTCTTTGCATTTATAACAAATCAGTTTTGTCATGTCCTTCTCTTTTTTTTGTCCTGTTGGTCGAGGCTTCTTGCTTAGTCCGACTGGAATCTTTGAGATCCATGGTGCATCTCATAAGCTCATTGAACGAAGGCTCCTTCCTCTTCTTTGCCTTATTTTTGTTCACCTTTGGATTTTCCTTAGCTAATATGGCAGCTATCTCCTGGGGATCATACTCTATTTCAACCGATTCAACTTCATGTGCATATTCCTTCTTCTTATCCTTTTCAGAACAAGAGTTAGATTTGTACCCTTCTTTACCACATGAGTGGCATGATCTGAAAAGACTATCTGGTTCTCCATGGTATCGCTCTTCATCCACGACCTTCCATGATATGGTGGTGTCTTGTGATGCTTCCTCGGGTGTTACTTGCTTCCTTTCCTTACTCTGTTGGACTTTCCTTTGCACTTCTAGGAAAATCTTACACTGCACCGGGTAGTGATCGGTTTCCTCGCATAAGAAACAAGTCACGTGATTGGTAGGGCATTCTTCGGCTGGATGGTTCCCTTCACAATTTGGGCATTGATCATTATGTTCCTCAGTAAGGTGTCCTTCTCCGTAAATTTTGCAATACTTCTTTGTATCTTCGCTTGTTTTCTTCTGATCTCGTATGACAAGACGAGGCTGAAGTAGAACCTTCTTGGATTGTTCCCAAGTGATTGCCTTTTGGGTTTTATCAATGGCTATACCATCTTCCACCAAGTGTTAGCCTCTCTAATGAAATACCGTGAAGCATATATCAACTTCTTCTTTGGTTTTACCTTGGCTTCTTTCATTACTCTTTCTATATTCTGAATCCATTATTCTGCTTCTGAATGTGTCACTTGCCCCATCAAGATAATTCCGTCCATCTATGGGGTTTAAGGTTTGGTCAGAGAGGAGATAGAGTTTTAGATAGCAAGGAGGAAGAATATAGATACAATCAATCATTGAATCTCATCATTTTCTAACGATTATAATAGGCTCGTTTGCTACGGTTTCGTCACAAAGGCTTTGTTTCTTCAGTTCTTGAAAGTCTTCAGTGCATGACGTTTCACTCGTATGAAGGTCTTCTGTTAATCCTCCGTAACTTACACCTCTCAAGGTTGAATAAATAGTACATACCTACATGATTTGTATCCTAATAATGAAACATTTTAAATCACACAACTCCAAATGACAACAAAATTCAAATCAATGGCGAAGAACTCCAACAAAAATCCAGATTTCACTCAAACATTTCATTCACACAATTCCTATGGTACCCTTATCCACATGAGTTCTCATGGTCGGGCACATCACTCGCACTCTTTCGTTTATTTCACAACTCTCATGGTGGGCTTGTATACTATTTGAATCAAGTAGGATATTCCTTGGTAGTGGTAATCTTGAGCTTCATCTTGGTCTTGAGTGTCTTCAGTTCTTCTTCAACCACTTTGCTTAGCATCATCTCCATGAAGTAACCTTTAGACTCTTGAAATTCCATATCAGTGTCAAGGTCATTAGGGGATTGGTCATCGAAGTTTTTGAAAGTAGACGAGAGCATAGTAAAGAAAATGAGAGGGTACGAGAATGCCTATCGATACTACTAAAAATATAAGTTTTTTTTTCTATCAAGGTCTTCCTATTTCTAAGCCATTTTCTAGGGTCACGTCCTACAGTCAACGTATGCTCTGATACCATTTTGCCATGACCCGGATTTGATAAAATCCAAGTCTCTGTGCTTACTATGCTATCCTTGAATCATAGCTAGCACACATAGTAACAAGAATGAATATCAGTAAAACATACATCATTTTACTACAACGGTATATCCAGAATTAAACAAATACATACCATTGGCACAACTCAATGCTGACACATAATACAGCAGAATTATACATAGTCGCTAAGTTAGGGCTCCATCAACGCCACTGGGCTCGTTGAGTGTAGACCATAACCCTATCGTCTCTTAATCTGCCGAGATCTGCACATGACAGGTGCAGATGAGTACGTGGAATGTACTCGCAAATTGCAACGGGGAGTTTAACAGAACATATATGCAAGGTAAGTATTGGTGGAGGTTTCCTTTGCATAAAGCCAATTTTCTCCTATACCAAACTTCTTTTGAAATAAAAAAAATAGTTTTTGGTATAAAAGGTAGGAGTGAGACACTTGGATATATGCATCCGTGCTCATTCTCCAAAATAGTTTAAATCATACATAAGGTTAAAGTGAAACACATTCACTGTGCTCATTCCTCAACTTTAACCCTTAAAATAGACTTTTAGAAAAGAGAGGGGAGATTCTTCTTCAGTCCAAGTCTTCAGTTCCTCAAGATTGCCCGTAACCGGAGGCACGGCTAATCGATTAGGTTTAACGCTCTGCAGAGGTCGTACACGTTCCCCACATGACACAACCAACCCCGTTTATCATTACACACTTGGGTGCACGACTAGGAGGAGATTGTGACGAAGCCTTTCCGTAACAGCCCCCTATACCACTAAATCGCCCGCAACTTAGGCAATCAAAGCCTCTCTCCGATGGCGGACCTGGGGTAGGGTTTCCCGTTAGTACTAAGCTAAGCCAGAGCCCATAGTAGCATGTGGATGTACTGGAAGCTACATCAAACTGTACTTGGAAGATCTCTTTTCCCTGGACGGCATTCCCCACCAAAAACCTGTATGCAAGACCCCAGTCGGATGCATTCACTGCAAGACCCCGATGGGCGCAATCACTTGTAGATGCTCCCATCAATACCATTCCGTCCGGGGAGTAGAAGTAAAATAGTATATAGTTTTGTTTTCAAAAGATTTCACAAAATGTTGCCCAAAAGAAGGCAAGTTTATTTGTTTAAAAACTTGTTTGATTTTCAACCCACCCATTTGTGCAAGCACGGCCAAACATGGTCGTAAATCTTGAACCTAAGGCTCTAGCTAGCAAAAATACTTTGCAAACTTTTTAGTAAAACATGCATACTAGTAAATTTTAAAAAGATAATGCATATTTCAAAAGCATAGGACAAAGTATGATCAAGTTGCAACTTGCCTTCGGTTTTGCAGTCACAAGGTTCTACCTCCTCGTAGAATTCACCTTCGCACTCGTCGTAATCTAACACGATAAATAACTCAAGTAAAACACTCGGCATATCCACATTCACATAACAATGATTCAAGCAAGCATTCAACATACAATGAAAATCCAAATGAAGATCCAAATAACAACACAAATTATTTGGTTGCCACTATCATAATTTCTAGGGCATGGTTAGGGTTGATATAGGATCAGGTGTGGTCTTGAAAGAAAATATGAAATAGTCATATTATAAGGTTGGATAATATTGATACTAATTGAGGATTTGGATTGAAGGGTTGTGAGACCGGGTTCTATGACAAAGTCTATAATGGGTTTGATCGATATATTTGACTTGGGTTAAATGGAAATGGGTATGACATAAGCTTCAAAACAAGAATTAAATTCATAATCTTGTAACTCCAATTTTTTGTGGTGATATCAAATGACCATAGAGGTTCCCTAGGAATCAATCTAAGAGATTTATCCTAGGATAAAATTTATTTGGATGAGGGTAATGAATTATGACTAAAGAGAGTCAATTTGGAGTGTTAAAGCTAAAATAATAACTAAACATAGTTGATAAATTATGTCATGGTTTCCAACAGAAAGGTGAGGTCCTAAGGTCCAACTTTCCTATATAAAATATTTTTATATGATTTACAGAATAAAAGATATAGAAAAATTACTCAAATTTGTATTTAAATCAAAACTAAAAAAACTGCCAAAAAGTGAGATTTTATAATTTCATAAAAAAGTACAGGTTTCAACGAATCCGGGGATATTTTATTTTGTCAAAATCGGACATACGGTTTGGGAGATACAAATTTCCGAAGTTTGAATATGTTTCTGAAAGTCAGTACGAGTTAAGAAAATATCTTGCCATGTGTCAGCTTCCTAGTGGTTGATACATGTTTATTTGTTAACAGAAACTATACTTGTGTGGAACAGAAGCGACGAGATGGCCTCACCGTAGTGGGTCCCACGGACGAAGAAGAAAACGGCTGCGGTGATTCGGACGCGCGGCAATCCGGTGACGTGGCTGCCTCCACCGAAGGAGTAGGGGCGGACGGCGGTGAGGGAGACGCTACAACCTCCGGGACAGGAAGGCTCCGTCGAGTGCGTCCTAGGAAATCAGTGGGAGCTCGCTGAGTTGGTTTGCTCGTCAAATCCTCACGGCGAGCAACGTACGCGTGCTCCGGCTGCAAATTACAATGGACAAATAATTCATGCAGTTGAGCACTGAAGAAAAAAAAAAGTGAAAATGGAGGGAATAGAAGGCCCAGGGACTCACTGGCAGCGTCGAAATCTCCAATTGACGGGGCGGCTGATCTGATCTCCGGCAAGAAAATGAAGGGATGGAGAGGAGGTATGACTCCCGTGGGAGAGGGATTCGGACGAGGTCGAAGTGGGCGACGCGTCGGGGTTTTATAGAGGGTCGGAAGAGGCCGGAACGAGTGGGTCAAGCGAGCTCAATATGGCCATTAATGGCTATTGTGCATGTACGTTTCACGGATCCGTTTCGTCTAATTGAGGCAATAATGTTGGGTTTTAATCACCTGAATTGGTTCTCCTTGCATTCCTCTTTAATGTTCGTGTTGATGGTAAGTCGAAAGGGTGAAGGAATCAAATGCTAGGGGGAGAGGAAAAGGTACAGGGCGCCATGGTGAAGTTTCTGTTTCCGTGATCGTGTTCAGTTTGGAAGGAACAGAGGAGGAAGACAACAGTACGCTTAGGCTTGGGCTGAAATAGATATGGGCCTTAGTGGGGAAAATAAGGCCCAATGAAATAAATAGAGAGTGTAGATTAGAGCTGGGCTTGCCTCATGGCTGTAGGTTTAGTAAAAGAAATACGACTGGCTTAACCCAGTAGACTAGGAATAGTCAATTTCGTGAACAAACGCATTATCAAAATAATTAGAAATGGTTGCGCAAATAATATTTTAACTTAAAAGATTAGTTTCAGAATTGAACATAATTAATTTTTTGTGTACAAACAACTATAACGCTTTTGTGGACATAATTGAATTACTCAAAAATTTAATTTAGATTTATAAAAAATCCTGAAATAATAATTATGCAATATTAAATATCTCCAATTATATTTTTGGAGAAGTCACACTATCTCCTCTCATTAAATTTATTTGAATAATTTGGAAATATTTAAATGGCATTAAACCTCCAGATAAGATCCAATTTCAAATGGGACTCCAAAATTCAAAGAACTTTAAATGAAATTTTTATCCACCACATTTGAGAAAGTCCTTTTATTCTCACTCCATAATATTGAATATGGTTTCAAAATATTTCATAGGAGTCGGAAAGAGAAGAAATCTAAACTCGATTTTTTTAACAACACAAAAAGGTTTTTAGTTTCCCCTAAAAATCATAACAACTCACTCAATAATAATAGATATTAACATTCCAAAATATAGAAAATTTTGGGATGTTACAAACTACCACCCTTAAAAGAAATCTCGTCCTCGAGATTTGCACATGCTAGCAAGAAATAGATTAAGGTTTGCGTGCCTTGGGTTACTTCCCGGGGGTTATTTCTTAGCATCCGCAAGCTTGCGTTTTTTTTCACCTCCAGCTTGCAGGAATTTATTCCGTTGGTACAATTTCTTATACAATTGTCACTTCAACAAATCCTGAGGCTTTAGACAACATCCTTGGTCTTAGCCAATTGTCAATTGGTTCATTTATCCTCGCAGGGTGTTCTTAGGGTACTACCACCCTTAGAAACAAACTTGTGGGGCTTTCCAAAATCTCTTTATTCCATGATGATTCTTCATTGAGTTTCTGTGATTTAGAACTGAGGCAAGTCTTCCTCAGAATCTATTTTTTTCCAAAGATAACTAGCGAGACTCTCATGGTGGTCGAATTGAATATCTTCCAAATGAAACTCCTTGAAGATTTTCGGGTTTTCTCCTCACCCTTTAGCCTACGCTAGGCACGATTTCCTATTTCTAAGGGTAATAAGTCTTACCATTCTATGGTTTTAGGTTGTTCGTATCGACACTCAACTAGGTTTTGAAATCTCTCTGATTAACCCATCAAACATACAAAAGTATATAATAAGAGTCTCCGGTATGGTGATCAATCCACCCCGTACTCAAATTATTACCCCATATGTAGATTGGTGAATCGCGTGTTCTAACACTCGGCCATTCTCACTCCTCATTAAGAGGTCTTCACCTACAAACTAGTAAAACGCTTTTGGGTGATGTTGACTACACAATTTGTGCTAAAACTTGCATCCGTGATGAAATTTCCATGTAAAAGAGGTGTGTTCTCCATGCAAATGTCCAATCCCTCCTTAGAAGATATGATGTGATGCCTCTATGAACGGTGCATGTGGTGATCCTTTATCACATTATCTCTAGAATGGTCTTCTGCACTTAATGTATCAAACATTGTTATCCCACTAACTTCTCTTGGATTGCAATGAGCATTGAAAATACAAGACATCATTTATGAAAAGAAAGTAACCACACTTATTTCCTTTATTATTCCATAACATGGTATCCATGGTTACATAATTGATGACTAATGAAATAAAAATCGCTTTGAACTCCTATCTACCTTCACTTTCTCTTTTTGGACTTCTCTCATTGAGGCATTGATTTTGGTAATGTACAAGTTCTTTGCATTTATAACAAATCAGTTTTGCCATGTCCTTCTCTTTTTTGTCCTGTTGGTCGAGGCTTCTTGGTTAGTCCGACTGGAATCTTTGAGATCCATCGTGCATCTCATAAGCTCATTGAACGAAGGCTCCTTCCTCTTCTTTGTCTTATTTCTGTTCACCTTTGGATTTTCCTTAGCTAATATGGCAGCTATCTCCTGGGGATCATACTCTATTTCAACCGATTCAACTTCATGTGCATATTCCTTCTTCTTATCCTTTTGAGAAGAAGAGTTAGATTTGTGCCCTTCTTTACCACATGAGTGGCATGATTTGAGAAGACTATCTGGTTCTCCATGGTATCGCTCTTCATCCACGACCTTCCATGATATGGTGGTGTCTTGTGATGCTTCCTCGGGTGTTACTTGCTTCCTTTCCTTACTCTGTTGGACTTTCTTTTGCACTTCTAGGAAAATCTTACACTGCACGGGGTAGTGATCGGTTCCCTCGCATAAGGAACAAGTCACGTGATTGGTAGGGCATTCTTGGGCTCGATTTTTTTTAACAACACAAAAAGATTTTTAGTTTCCCCTGAAAATCATAACAACTCACTCAATAATAATAAATATTAACATTCCAAAATATAGAAAACTTTGGGATGTTACAGTTATGTACCTTTGCAAATAATCGTGGTCTCTGCGCCTAAACTAGAGACCTTGGGTGTAATTCCTAATCCGTATAAAGGTTAAAAGATGGTGGTTGGCTCCACACTTATTCAGGTACTATATATTGTCATCGACACTTTTGTAATCATAAGCTGCATTTTTCATTTGTGCGCATAAGTTTTATATCATCAACACTTTTTTAATCATAAGCTGCATTTTTCATTTGTGCGCGTAAGCTTTATATCATCTTGGAGTACACTTTTGGTACTAATATTATGTTCTATGCTCAATGAAGAGTTTGTCCATGGATACCCTATCAATGGTGCTGGATTCATTCAAGACCTTACATATCAGTATGTGGTGTTTTGATATGAAAACAATTATTGGCTTGCTGTGATGCTCTCCATGTCTGGAGAATTTGTATATAGAGGTCATGATTTCAAGCACATTGAAAGCCCATATATAATTTACTAGAATTAACTGTTCAGCTGTCGCTCTTTCGACATACTCTTTTTTAAACATTAATTGTTTTCAGTCTTCATGTCTATTTAGGCAAAAGCACATGGACAAAAAAGGTATAACCAATCGGTGGCATAAAAGCACCGAGATTTTCTCAGTTCTCATGGCATTCGTTTAAGGACAATAACACTGGAAGGATATGCATCCAACCATGCAAACACTAGCTTTGCCACATTCTTCCTGTTGAATGTGAGGGTACTATTGTCCGTGAGGATTAAGGTTTTTAACAAAATTTTCTCACGGATGGACATGTTGAACAGGATAAAAAGATATTTCAGGTGGGCAAAAGGGCTTCTGAACGTGCTTGACTTCTATTTACAACAACTTGTCTTGATGTACCAGTAGATTTTCTGGCCCAGGATCTTGATTTTATGGATCAGATCGATCCATTTGATTGTGACTCCTGAAAACTTTGGTTAAGTTAGATGTTATTGTCCTGTTCAATCTAGATTTTGTGTAAACCTGATGAACAATTAACCCCCGTGTTTGTGTACCTTTTGTAAGATGGAGTTAGATATTGTTGCCCTTTTCAACTCGACTTGACCCATATTTTCTTACATACAAACCGGAGCTTCTCTTAAGAAGCCTCATGGTTCCAAGAGGGAAATTGGTCACCTGATCTGTGTGAGAAATGACATACGCTCTCTCTTCCCGCCTTGATTTATTTACAGAGGCAACATGCAACTATAGGAGTGTCGTGCTAAAAATATGAAATTATTTAGGGTTTGTTTTGCCTTTTTATACATTGATTTTCCTAGGCATTCTTAACAAATAGCCACCACATTATTATCGCAAACGGTCGTATTATTCCAACCGTGGGCGTTCAACTAACCATTTACTACCGTGGGCAGCTCTTTGATTAGACTGGACGGTTTTGAGCAGTCCGCCGCGCACGCTCACTGTACCAGGAAGCGGGCCACGAGCGCTGCCAATTTATTCCTGGTTTTGGACTTTTTCTTTCGGCTTCCTCGGGAAGGTACGTAGAACAGTCCTCCGTTCTCATCTACAAGCATCGCCGCCGAGGATTGCCGCCTGCTGCGAGATGGAGGACAAGCCGACCAACAAGCAGGGGCGGGTCGAGCCAGAACCGCAAGAGCCTCCGGCGAGTGTGGACTTCATCAGCAGCACCCCGACGAGATGTTGGTAACCATCATATCACACCTCCCTGTCAAATCTGGCATGCGGACCACCATCCTCTCACGGCGGTGGAGCCCCCTCTGGCTGGCACTCCACCCCGCTGGACCTCATCGTCGACGACGAGCTCTGCAGCAGGGAGCCCTAACGCCTGGACGCATTGTCCCACATCCTCACCATGCACCCTGGGCCGGTTAGACACCTTGCTATTGGCAAGTTCTGTTCCAACTGCAAGGCCGAACCGAGGTTTCACTACTGGTTCCAATCCCCAGTCCTAGATCGGCTCAAGGAGCTCAACTTTCATGTTGGACGTCTGCGCTCGCTGCCGCCATCCGCGCTCGGCCTCGCTCCCACGCTGCATCATGCATTCAGGCAGTGCCTTTCCCCCCAGATTGATGATGCGCGCTCTCTTCATCTCCCTAAACTTAAGCACCTCGAGCTCATGGCCGTCCGCATCTCAAAGGAGGATTTGGAGCGCCTGCTCATCGGTTGTACAACGCTCGAGTACCTTCGTCTTCAGGCGATGGATGGGTTTAGTAGCCTCCACATCACCTCGACGAATGTCCGTGCGATTTATGTGCATTGCTGGCACCTCCCAAGGCTGTCAGTTGAGGTGCTTCATGATATGGTCACTGAGAATGTGCCTTTCCTCGAGAGATTGTATGTACATGAAAAGTTAGGTCTAGCAATGGTCATTCACGCACTGAAATTGACAGTGTTGGGCTATTCGTGTGTTGAATTCAACAAACTTTTTACTGGATCATTATCCGTTCAGGTACAACAGTCTTCTTCTTCTCCTTCTTATATATTATTGGACAGCACACTTTATCTAATTATTGTTGATCTATGTTCGCCTGTCATCCAGAAAATGATTCCCACAAGCTTGACACGGCCTCCGCGCACAGTGAAGATCTTGACACTACAATCTGCCGGCCCCGATCTGGATGAAGTTGTTAGATCCCTAAGATGCTTTCCTTGCATGGAGAATCTATACATCGAGGTGATGCTCCTTTCCTGTTAATTGTTAACTGATGCGGCTTGAACCACGTCGGTATTTCCCCAAAGAGGAAGGGATGATGCAGCACAGCAACCATAGGTATTTCCCTCAGTGATGAGATTAAGGTTATCGAACCAGTAGGAGAACCAAGAAACATTGTGTAAACGGTACCAACACACAAAGAACAAATACTTGCAACCCGACGCATATGAGGGGTTGTCAATCCCTTCCGGGTAAAAGATAGATTTGTTTTGTAGTAGATTGACTAAATAGATCTCAAAATAAAGCAAAATAAAACAAATAAAGGAAAAGTGCAGCAAGGTATTTTTGGGTTTTGGAATAATAGATCTGAAAATAAAAGCAAATAAAAATAGATCTCGAAGGCAAATATGATAAAGAATAGACCCGGGGGCACTAGATTTCACTAGTGGCTTCTCTCAAGAAAAATAGCATACAGTGGGTAAACAAATTACTGTTGGGAAATTGATAGAACTTCAAATAATTATGACGATATCCAGGCAATGATCATTATATAGGCATCACGTCCAAGATTAGTAGACCGACTCCTGCCTACATCTACTACTATTACTCCACACATCGACCGCTATCCAGCATGCATCTAGTGTATTAAGTTCATGGAGAAACGGAGTAATGCAATAAGAACTAGGACATGATGTAGACAAGTTCTATTCATGTAGGAATATACCCCATCTTGTTATCCTTAATAGCAACGATCAATACGTGTCATGTCCCCTTCTGTCACTGGGGTTGAGCACCATAAGATCGAACCCATCACAAAGCACCTCTTCCCATGGCAAGAAAAATGATCTACTCGGCCTAGCTATACCAAAGATTCGAAGAAGAAATATGAGGCTATAAGTAATCATGCATATAAGAGATCAAAATAAAACTCAAATAACTTTCATGGATAAAATAGATCTGATCATAAACTCAAAGTTCATCGGATCCCAACAAACACACCGTAAAAAGAGTTACATTAAATAGATCTCCAAGAGACCATTGTATTGAGAATCAAAAGAGAGAGAGAGGAAGCCATTTAGCTACTAACTACGGACCCGAAGGTCTACAATGAACTACCCACGCATCATCGGAGAGGCACCAATGAGGATGATGAACCCCTCTGTGATGGTGTCTAGATTGGAACTGGTGTTTCTGGAACTTGCGGCAGCTGTAATTGTGTTTCGTCGACTCCCCTAGGGTTTTTGGATTTTTGGGGTATTTATAGCGAAAAGAGGGGGTGCAGTAGGCGGCCAGGCATGCCCAGGTGGGTTGTGCTCCCCTCGGAGGTTGTTGGGGATATAACTATTTGTGTAAGCCGCCCAGGAGGGGCCGGGTTATGCAAAGAGGGCTCACCGGAGGGAAGCCCAAGACAAGGCATGAAGATGACGGTTCATGAGGAGCTTAAAGCCCACTGGCGACTTAAGGCCCGTTGTAGTAAACCGCAGTTATAATATTACTTGTATCATAAGGTAGACTTAACTAGTCACCGAGCCGGACATTGTCTATAAGCCGGCCGGGACTCTGTAGGCCGGAGGGCATCGACCCGTGTATATAAGGGGACGACCCGCTGGCAGCTTAGGGCAAGAAACAACTCATTGAGAGCCAGGCATAGCGTATCTCGCTCCCTGGTCATCGAAACATCAATACCAACCTAACTAGACGTAGGCCTTACCTTCACCGTAAGGGGCCGAACTAGTATAAACCCTCGCGTGTCCTTTGTCCCGTTTAACCCCTTCAAGCTTCCTAGTTGCGATGGATCCACAACTAAGTCCTTTCACGAGGACATCTGACGTGACAATTCCACGACAATTGGCGCCCACCGTGGGGCCAGCGCACGGTGGATTTGAGTTCTTGAAGGGCAACTTCGAAGCGCTCAAGGGATACATAACGGGCCGGATGACCAAGAGTCGTCGCGGCAAGATCTACATCGACGACGAAGGCTGGGGCCCCGACGTCGGCTCAATTGAGTACGGGTACCGGGTCCCCTTTGGAGGGATCCACGTCTTTATCGGCCGGATTGGTGAGCCGGGGCCTGAGCCGGACAACTACTCCGACCTCGTCGAGACGGCTCAGCGTGCGAAACCCGCCCGAGTTCAACCCGGCATGAAGCGTGTCTTTCTGGGCTGCATCCACGGAGAAGAGCTTTCTGAAGGTCCTGAAGATGGTGGTGAGACGGCCGTCCCCTCCGACGGTGATTCGTCCACCGGTTCAACAGATCCTTTGTATCAAGTTCAAGATGGTGCGCTCGGGGGCTGTTCCGATGTTCTTAGTATTCCGGACCTCTGTGAGTCGCCAAATTGGGCAGGAGTCTTTATGGCTGGGACTCAACCCGGGCAAGACTCTACAGCCGCAGCCGCAATCACTTTCTGGTTAGGAGCAGCCGGGGCAGGAGGCCCTATGCGCCCGCCGGCTCAAGTACTGATAAACCTCATGGATAAGCTTACGACCCTGTTAACCGCCACAGTCATCCCTGCAAACAAAGATGAGCATGACGCAGAGGTAGCACAGGTACGTGAGGAGATAGCTCAGGCCAAGGAAGCCTTAGCAGCTGAGGACATTAGGCTAGCTACGGAGCTGGCGGCTCTCGACGCTCGGGCACAGCGGTTGCAGTCAGAGGCTTATCAGCTCACAATGAGTTTAAATGCGTCCAATGAAGTAATGAGGAGGAGACATCAGAAGACACAATCCCGATTACCTCCGAATTATGATCCTAGGGTTCTCTTTGCCACACCCGGAGCTGAGCCAAGTAACCCGCCCAATGCTAATCAGTTCATGACACCCGGAGCGGGAGGACCGGCTCAGCGTTAGGAGATACCACCTCCTCACATGAGCATGGCACCGCCGCGTTATGTGCCAATACCGGAGGGTCACTTTTCCAACCCCATGGAGAATTTAATCGCAGCGTCAGTGCGTTTGGCGGCTCTTCCAGTGGATGGTAATGATCCAACAGCGGTGGAGACCCGGAGGATCAGGGAACTTGTCCAGACGGCTCTGGCTCAACAAGAGACCTATTCTTACAGCCGGGATAGAATTCATTCAACCCCTCCACCTTGGCTAGCGCCGCCTCGTCAGAACTGGAGCCCGAGTTACAACAGGCACATGGAGTCCAAAGCTTTATCAAGCAACGCCCAACGCCAGCATGGTAGCTATAACCCGGTGCAGAACCGAGTACGTCAGGAGAACGAGCGGGCGGCTCAACTGGCGGCTCAGCAGGCGGCTCAGCTGACGGCTCATCAGGACATCCCGGAGTACCCAACGACTTCTATGGAGTTGGGAGTAGCCACCAGAACCGATGGAGTTCCTTGTTTGATACCGGCTTTGCGCAACGTGCGCCTGCCTAAAGACTTCAGGGGACCTCGGAAGGTGCCGAATTACACGGCTGACTTACAACCGGGAGCATGGATTGAGAGCTATGAGATGGCCATGGAGCTGTTGGAGGTTAGCGACGCGGCAATGGCTAAATACTTCACCATGATGTTAGATGGAACGGCCCGGTCTTGGCTAAAAGGTTTACCACCCAATTCCATTGGTTCGTGGGAGGAGTTAAAGGCGTGGTTCATCCAGAACTTCAAGGACACCTGTAAGCAGTCCATGTCAATCGTGGACTTGACAAGTTATAAGCAGGGGGAGGGTGAGTCCACCACCCATTGGGTACACCGGGTCAAGGAGATAATTCATTCATTGGATAAGATGGATGCCGGCTCCGAAGTCCTCATGTTGGAGAAAAATTGCAACTTTGAGCCGCTGAGGCAGAAATTGGGACGCCTAAAGCGTGACTGCACTGATATGGGAACGCTAATGGCGGCTTTAGTCAAATACGCCGATTCTGATAATACCAAGGACCCTGCGTCTGACGATGAGAAAACAGGGAAGGGTAAAAGGAACGGTAATGGAAAAGGTCAACAGCATAACCCGGGGAATCAAGGCGGTAATAAGCGTAAGGCGGACGGTAGTCCGGAGCTTGTGGCTAACGCTAGTACACAGGGTAGCAATCAGAGACGCAAGGGTAAGTGGCCGCGAACCGGCGGGTCAGGTCCATCTCTTGAGCAGCTACTCAACGAGCCTTGTCCGAAACACGGTACCCGGGAGCACCCCGCTACTCACCTGTGGAAAGATTGTGCGATCATGAAGGCGTTTAAAAATTCCAATATCTTCGATGGTGGTCATGGACCTAGTGGCGGTTCAGGGGCCAGCGGCTTTCATGGCCCAGGTGGCGGTTCAAATTCCGGTTTTCAGGGACAACCGGGTGGAAATAATCAACAGCAAGCTGGTCAGGGAGGACAACCGCAGCAGCAGTCGGGTTACCAGAGCCAACCGAAACAGTTGAGTGGTGGGCAATACCATGTGTTCACCACTAGCTTATGCAAACGTGACCAGAAGGTTCATAAAAGGGATGTAAATTCGGTTGAGCCGGCGGTCCCTCATTATTTGAGATGGTCAGAGCAACCTATCATTTGGAGCAGGGAGGATCACCCGCTACGAGTTGATAATCCGGGTCAGTTAGCCTTGGTTGTAGCACCCCAGGTTGGTGGATACAAATTCACTAAGGTACTCATGGACGGAGGTAGCAACATCAATATCCTCTATTATGAGACCTTCCAGCGTATGGGGTTAACTGAGAAGAATCTGAGGACGTCCAACACGGTTTTTCACGGGGTGGTCCTAGGTAAGTCAGCTTACCCAGTTGGTAAGATTGAGCTAGAGGTGGCTTTTGGAGATGAGTATGATTCCAGGGCTGAGAAGTTGACGTTTGAGGTGGTCAAGATCAACATCCCATATCACACTCTATTTGGGCGACCGACTTATGCTAAGTTCATGGCACGGCCATGTTATGTTTACTTACAGCTCAAGATGCCGGGTTACAAGGGTACCATCACCGTGCATGGGAGTCGAAAGGTGGCCTTGGAAAGTGAAGAAGGCGACGCGGCTTACACTAAGACGGCCTGTGCCGCGGAGGAGCTCAAATTTTATCAAGACAATTTTGACCCGACGGATATGACCTCCCTCAAGAAACCAACTACAGAGCATGACCCGGCGTTGAAGTTTAAATCGGCCGCTGATACAAAGCTTGTTGACTTCACCCCGGGGGACACCTCTAAGCAGTTTAGTATCAGTGCCAATTTGGATCCTAAATAGGAAAGCGCGCTCACCGAGTTCATCCGTGAGAACCGGGACATCTTTGCATGGAAACCTTCTGACATGCCGGGTGTACCGAGGGAACTCGCTGAGCACACTCTCAATATTGATCCGAAGTATAAGCCAGTCAGGCAGTTTCTCCGACGATTCAACGAAGAGAGACGAGCAGCCATTGGAGAAGAGGTGGCCCGGCTCTTAGCGGCCGGGTTTATTGTCGAGGTCTTTCATCCAGAGTGGTTGGCTAACCCGGTGCTGGTACTCAGGAAGAACGGCACTTGGCGGATGTGTGTGGATTACACGGACTTAAACAAGGCTTGCCCGGCTGATCCCTTTGCACTCCCCCGTATTGATCAAATCATTGATGCTACGGCAGGTTGTGAACGTTTGAGCTTTTTGGATGCTTACTCTGGCTATCATCAGATCAAGATGGTAGTTAAGGACCAGGAGAAGACAGCTTTCATCACTCCGTTTGCGGCCTTCTGTTATGTATCTATGCCGTTTGGGCTCAAGAGTGCCCAGGCAACTTATCAGCGATGTGTACAGAACTGTTTGCATGATCAGATTGGGCGCAATGTTCATGCTTATGTGGATGACATCGTGGTCAAATCCAGAGAAAAGGAAACTTTAATATCCGATTTGAGAGAAACCTTTGACAATCTCCGGGTTTACAAGATGATGCTTAACCCGGCCAAGTGTGTATTTGGTGTACCTGCAGGCAAGCTCTTGGGTTTTCTGGTGTCAAATAGAGGCATTGAAGCTAATCCGGAGAAGATCACGGCGATCACCTCTCTGGCTAAGCCGGCGTGTATCAATGATGTTCAACGCCTGGCGGGACGTGTTGCCGCTTTAAGCCGGTTCATAAGCCGGTTAGGCGAGAAGGCCTTGCCGCTGTACCAGATGATGAAGAAAACAGACACTTTTGTTTGGAGTGATGCTGCTAACATTGCCTTTGAGGATTTAAAGAGACAGTTGTTTGAGCCACCGGTTCTTGCAGCTTCCATTGATAAAGAGCCGCTATTGTTGTACGTGGCTGCTAACTCACGGGCTGTCAGTGTTGCCATCGTGGTGGAATGTAAGGAGGCAGGCAAGGAGCATCCGGTTCAACGGCCGGTTTACTACGTCAGCGAGGTGCTCATTGAGTCTAAACAAAGGTATCCACATTGGCAGAAGCTTGTTTATGGTGTGTTCATGGCGAATCGGAAACTAAAGCAGTACTTCCAAGGTCACCCTATAACGGTGGTAAGCTCAGCTCCTTTGGGAGATATCATTCAGAATAGAGAAGCTACAGGACGAATCGCCAAGTGGGCCATTGAGCTTGGGCCTTATGGTTTAAAGTACATGCCGCGTACTGCCATCAAATCTCAGGCGTTGGTAGATTTTATCAATGATTGGACAGAGTTGCAGGCACCTGAGGAGAGGCCGGACAATACGTATTGGACTATTCATTTTGATGGGTCCAGGCAGTTAGAAGGATCAGGGGCTGGGGTTGTCTTAACTTCCCCTCGAGGTGAAAAATTTCGTTATGTGCTCCGGCTCATGTTTCCTTGCACTAACAATGCAGCTGAATACGAGGCCTTGCTCCATGGTCTCCAGATGGCTAAGGAGATGAATTTAAGCCGGGTAAGGTGCTTGGGCGACTCAGATCTTGTGGCTCAGCAGGTTTCAGGTACATGGGATTCTAAGGATCCCCTTATGGTGGCTTATCGTCGTGAAGTTGATGCTGTAGCTGGGTACTTCAAAGGGTATCAGGTGGAGCACATTGACAGAAGGAAGAATGAGGCGGCGGATGCTTTAAGCCGGTTGGGCTCTCAGCGTAAGCCGGTGCCACCTAATACCTTTCTAGACGTCTTACATAATCCTTCTGTCAAAGTACCTACAGAGGAAGAGCTTGCAGTGCCAGACCCGGAGGCGCAGTTGGTGGCTGCACTTCACATCATCCCGGATTGGACATTGCCATATTTGGCTTATATGACCCGGGAGAGCTGCCTGAGGATGAGACCTTGGCAAGACAAATTGTCAGACGATCCAAATCCATGACAATTGTTAACGGCGAGTTACATCATCTCAGTGTCACAGGTGCGTTCCAGCATTGTGTGTCGCCTGCAGAGGGTCAAGAGATACTTCGAGAGATCCATGAAGGGGATTGTGGTCATCATGCCGGCTCAAAATCTCTGGTGGCCAAGGCTTTCCGTCATGGTTTTTATTGGCTGACGGCTCATGCTGATGCAGAAGATCTTGTTAGCAGATGTGACGGGTGTCAAAAGTTCTCAAGATGAGCTCATGTGCCGGCTCAGGAGTTGAGGATGATTCCAATTACTTGGCCGTTCGCAGTCTGGGGGCTTGACATGGTGGGACCTTTCAAAAGGTCTAAAGATAAAAAAACGCACCTCCTGGTGGCAGTGGATAAATTTACAAAGTGGATTGAGGCAGAGCCGGTCAGTCAGTGTGATGCGGCCACAGCGGTGCAGTTCATCAAAAAGGTGATCTTTCATTTTGGTTTTCCACATAGCATCATAACTGATAATGACACTAATCTTTCCAAGGGTGCCATGGAAGAGTTCTGTCAATGGGAACGTATCCGGCTTGACGTTTCGGCTGTTGCTCATCCTCAGTCCAATGGTCAAGCAGAATGAGCTAATCAGGAGATTTTAAGGGGTATCAAACCACGGCTCTTGGTCCCCTTACAACGAACTCCGAGTTGTTGGGTTGAAGAGCTGCCCTCTGTGCTATGGAGCATCAACACTACGCCTAACAGATCAACGGGTTACACGCCTTTCTTCATGGTTTATGGAGCAGAGGCAGTTCTGCCAAGTGATATCCGGCACGATTCACCCCGTGTGGCGGCTTACGTTGAGGCTGATAATGAGAAGGCTCGACAGGAGGCTCTTGACTTGTTGGATGAGGAGCGAGACTTGGCAATGGCCCGCTCGGCGATTTACCAGCAAGACCTTCGTCGCTATCACAGCCGCCGGGTCAGAAGCAGAACATTTCAGGAAGGCGATTTAGTGCTCCGGCTCATCCAGGATCAGACCGATATGCATAAGCTATCCCCTCCTTGGGAAGGACCCTTTGTGGTCAGCAAGAATCTGCACAACGGGTCATACTACCTCATCGATATTTGAGAGCACAAGGACTCAGGTAAATCGGAGGAGGAGACCCGTCGGCCCTGGAATATAGCCCATCTTCGGCCTTATTATACTTAAGCCACCGGCTCTCTAGAGGTATATATTTTTGACAATGTACATATTATATAAAGTAATAAAGCAGGACCTCTGTCCTTTTTTCACCCTCAAAAGAGTGTATATGTCCTTTTTGTCAGGTGGTGGAAACAACCAATAGGGACCGGATTAAATCTGAATCCGGTTTACCTTTGGTCCGGCTTATGATCATATCTGAATCTAGCCATGATCACTTGGGGGCTTCCTGTTCAAACATAGGTCGTATCCGAACCAAAGAGAACATAGCTGTCGATACCCACTTGATCGGCATACTTGCCAAGCCTACTTGGGGGCTTCCTGATCATATTTGAATCATAGCTTAACCCCTTTAGGTCTGACATGGATCGTATATGAATCAGCATCATTAAACAAATCTTATGGTCACTTGGGGGCTTCCTGTTCAAACATAGGTCGTATTCGAACCAAAGAAAACATAGCTGTCGATACCCACTTGATTGGCATCGCCACGCCACTGGGGGCTATATGATCGTATCCGAATCTTAGCTTAACCCCTTTGGAACAGTTTACTGATCGTATCCGAATCAGAGGCCTGTAAAAGTATTTTTGTTATTCTGATACCTTGTGGAAAGCATTTTAAGGTGTTTTTTGTCTTGCCGGTTTAATATTCGTCACCCCAGGTTATTTAAGTACCGGGTGAACATTATATGAGCCGGGAAGATCATTCAAGGATTACAGGAATAAGGCAGGCAAAATTTAACACGCCAAGGAAGTGAAAGCCAGAAATATATAGCCATGGCGGCTTACGAAAAGCGTTAAGTGATAAAAGCATGCACGAAGGCATGATGAGCATTCAGAAGTTATTTCTACCCTATTACATGACTCCCCGAGTCTGAATAGGTGGAGCATTGTATTTTGGCCAAACACCCGGTGATTCACTCTTTCGGTGGGTTTGAAGGCTCCGGGTTATCCTTCGCCGCTTCTCCATCGGTTGTTTTTTCCTGGAAAGTTGATGAAGCCCAATCAATGCCGCTCAAAGCTTCAAATTCAGCTTCATCATCTATTAAACCGGCCGGGTCCACTTCATGGGCAAAAGTATGCTTACGAATTGGAGGGATCAGGCTGATTTGATCATATGGAGCGTTTGGGATTTTCCGGTTGTTGCTGTCATAAGCCGACGCATACTTGCTAAGGTCAGTATCGTTTCCAATAAGGGTGGCCACCGTACATATGGCCTCAACACAGGCGTGGAAGTCATGATCATCAAAGGCATTGTCGTCTTCCTTTAGACTCGGGTATCCAAGGGCAAGGTCTGCCGGGTCTAGTTCTGGGAGCCATGCTTTTGCCCTGCTCAATGCAGCTACGGACCCGGCTCTTGAAGATGAACGCCTTAAGTCTTGGATCCGTTGAGGTAGAAAGGCGAGGCTCTTCAAAACATCTTGCAAAAGGCGGGGGTGTGGAGTTGATAAAGCTACAACGGCCAGGGCACGTTGTGTCCCGGAGTATACCTGTTCCACTAACGTATAAACTACTTTAAGCTTGATCAGCGTGTTCTACTTCAGATTGACACTCCTGGAGCCTGTATGTGAACACGCATAATGGTAAGCCGGAAGTATTTATTACAATAGTCATTGTACGGTTGCCATGTTAAAACTATGTCACAATAACTTACCAAAGATGGCTGAGACCATTTGGGATATTTGCTGTGTTAAGTTTGACAGCTCAGTTGTTGCTTCTGCAAGAGATGCTTCGGCTGTTTCGGCTCGAGTCACCAGGGAAGCCTTTTCATCAGCCCAAATTTTCCTTTCCGACTCAAAATTCTTCTTTAGTTTCTCATTTTCAGAGACACTAAATTCAAATTTGGAGTTATCTTTTTGCGTTTCAAGCTCTTGAGTTTCCAGACGACTCTTCAGGGCAGCAAGCTCTGATTCAAATTGACTTATGGCAGCCTGCAATTGACACCGGGTAATGGTAAGGATTCTAATAAAGGTAAACATTCAAGTCCCAAGCACTTTACAAGTAAAGATACTTGGCACTTGGGGGCTAATGTATACTGAAAGAAAATTTAACTTTATCCTGCCGGGTCAAGCATATTAAGTCTCAAGCACCTTACAAGTAAGGATACTTGACACTTGGGGACTAATGTGTATTGCAAATTTAAAAGCCTTATGTTATACCGGGTTAAATAAATTCTTTTTAAGCCGGATAAGTTAACAAGTAAAAGCAGACTTCTAAGTCTACAACGTATTTGTTCATATGCGGTAGACTTGGCGGCTGGTACAGTATATATAAGGCTTAGATAAAAAGTATAAGTTATACCTTAGATTTATGTTGTATTTGTTTCATCATGTCAACTTCCAGATCACGGCTATTATGCACTTGATTCAGATAGCCTGAGACTATATCATCAATGCTTAGGTGAGTATAATCAGTAATGTCCTGCTTGGCTTTTCGGCGTTGGGAAAACTCATCTTTGGCGGAACATTTGGCAAGGACTGTGGGCTGCCCTGGTTCAACAAACTGGGACTTTACAATTTCAACTTTCGGGTCATTTCTCTTCACCGGGCTATGAATTTCCGGGTTATCAGAATCATGGACAGCGTCTTCTGCAGGCGGGTCAGAGGTTGACACCGGAATGCTGAAAGCCGGCTCAGGCGGTGGCAGATGAGTGGAGCTATCAGGAACGGATGAGTCAGTCGCCGGTTCAGTGACCACCGGGTCTTGGGACGGCTTGTTCTTCTTTGCCCTCTTACTGGGCTTTACCTGCAGGCTGTTAACAAAAGCAGAAGGATGAGTATGCAAGCACAGGTAAAATAAAAGTGCATAAGTTTATATTACCCGGGAGTAGTTTTGAAAGTCGGCATGTTTGACTGCATGGCTTCGCCGGAAGAAGGAGAGGTATCCTGATAGTTGGAGTCAGATGAATTGAGAGGTTGACGAATTAAGCCTGCTAAAGGTAAGACGGAGCATAAATCGGAGATAACCTCGGTCCGACGCTTTCTGGTTACATTAGGTAAGCCGGAGGAGAGTTCTGCATCTTTGTTGTTCCAGGTCTGCCTCCGGCTCTCAAGCTGTTGTTGCTTCAAAATAAATTGAGGATCTTGATAAGCAAGTGCATGTGAAAATCTTACTTTCTGGGTCACCCTTCGGGTCCTTCGCCTTGGCAAAGGCTCTGAGTCGGAGGAGATTATAGTTACCTCTTCAGTGGCTGCTCGGCTGTTCCCCGTATCCTCCTGAAGGGATAAAATGTCAGACAGGTGTCACATCCCTAGCTTCTGGTGCTGTCTGGTGTGTGCATCATGTTTAAATTCAAATGAAATTTGAATTGAGGAATTTTCAAAAGCCTCAGGAAACCTCTAAAAATAACCAACAATTAAATCTTCTCAAATGTGTCCAAGAAAATGTTCCTGTTATTCCATGGAAATATTGGTAAGAGGTAAAATTTAAACCAATATTTTTGGAGTCACAGAGATAATTATTTTGGCCATTTGAATTAATCCAATAACTATTTGCTTTGGATTTATATTTAATATATATTAAATATGACTCCAATAATTCTGGAAGTTTGTGAGTGACTTTGTATATATTTTAGCAAGCGACATAAAAATCTACAGAATTTATTTAAATGATTAATTGCTAAACTAAATCAAAACAAACTACAGAAAATAGAAAAAAAGTAAAAGAGAGAGAGCAGAAGGACTTACCTGGCGCCACTTACCTGGCCCAACACTGTGCAGCCAGCAGCGGCCCAGCCCACCACTTCCCCCCCCTTGTCGCCTTCCTCCTCGCGCCAGTAGGCGCAGGCGCATGGCCGGAGCGCGCGGGCACACGCCCAGGCCACCTCCTGCCTCCCTGCTTGCCTCCGCTACTCCCTGGAGACGCCACGCGGCTCCCTCGACCCTCCCTCACTCTCCCGCGTCTCTCCCTCCGTCCCTATCCCCCTCTGCTCCCTCTCCCTCTCTGCCCGAGCGGAGCCCGTCGCCACCGACGCCGTTCGCCGCGGCCACCAGCCACGCCCTCGCTCCCTCTATGCATCCCTGAGCTCCGCCCTGACCCCGTGGAGCTACACACGCGACGCACGCGACCAGAGGAGGCCGCAGTCGACCGGAGCGTCGTCGTCTTCATCTCCGGTGCCCGGAGATCGCCGTCGTCAATTCGCCGTTGCAGAGGCGTCCCCGAGCCCACTCAGCGTCTCGTCCGACTCCCAGTGAGCTCCTCTTCTCTTCCCCTCACTCCGCGCACCTGATTCCGTCCCCTAGCTCCATCTTCCACCACGGCCGAAGCTCGCCGCCGCCGTGCCTCGTCGCCGTCGTGGCCAGAGCCACTGTGGCTCGAAGCCGGGCACACCATCGTGCTCCACACCTCACCAGGAGCACGTAGCACGCACCAACGCCTCCCCTAGCGCCCTGCATCGCCTAACCCGCCGTTGGCCGAACTCCGGCCGCCGCTCACGAGCTCACCGTCGTCGGTACCGGCCACCACAGGCACGGCCACCACCACCATTCGATGCGCACCAGCAAGGGCTCTCCAACGAGCCCAAGCACGGCCTCGCCCGTGCCCTGTAGCGCGTTTCCGGCTCGCGCCGCCGTCTCGGGCCTCGCCGGCGTCATGTCGCCGGTGGGTTTGACCCCACTGACCCGGGATTTGACCCTGCTAATTAACCCTGTGACACTGACAGCAGGGCCCCACCCGCTAATTAATCCTAGATTAGTTTCTGTTTAGTTTTTAACTAATCCTAGTGGCCCCACGCGTCAGCTTTGACTAAGCTGACGTGGCTGTTGACTGGGCCCACATGTCAGCGACACTAATCAGCCCCAGTCACTGACCAGTGGACCCCACTGGTCAGGTTTGACCACCAGCAGCGTCTGTTGACCTGCTGACGTCATAGTGACGCAATGCTGACGCAATAAGTATTTTCTGGATTTATTAATATTCAGGAAATTCCAGAAAATGCCTAAAACTTCTAAAAATCATAGAAATTCAACCGTAACTCCAAATTAAATAATTTATATATGAAAAATTATCAGAAAAATTCAAGGAATCCATTTGTACCATTTACATGCATGTTAGAACAACTTATCACTACTGTTTAGGGCAAATGAAGTGAATGACATTTAAATAACCACATATGGAGTTTGAATTTGAATCTTGGATTCAAACCAACTTCATTTAATCTGGTTTTAGATGCATTAGCCCAAAACACATTCATTTTGCCATGTCATGATCATGCATCATATTGTGCATTGCATTGATTGTGTTCCCTTCTGTGTTGCCGGTAATTGTCCCCTCTCGATAGACGTGTACCGACGATGTGATCGTTGACACTGATGAAGACTCAATGTTATCTTCAGAAGTGCCAGGCAAGCAAAACCCCCCTTGTTCATTCCGATAAAATCCCACTCTCTCGCTCCTGCTCTCTTTTACTGCATTAGGACAACAACGACATATTTGATACTTGCTGCGGTAGCTGAACCCTTTATCCTTTGCATGACCTGTCATTGCCACAGTAAATAGATGAAACCCACTAGCATGAGTAGGAGTTGTTTGAGCCCTGATGTGCCTACTCATTCATGCTTGTTTGTCATGCCTGCTACTGCTTAGAGTTGAGTCAGGTCTGATTCATCGGGGATGAATCAGAGGCGTGTGAACATGTCCTACTGTGTGTGAGCTAAGTGTGTGAACACGATTTGGTAAAGGTAGCGGTGAGAGGCCATGTAGGAGTACATGGTGGGTTGTCTCATTGCAGCCGTCCTCAGGAACTGAGTTCTGTGTTTGTGATCCATGACCAGCTACTACCACACATTGGAATGCTTAAGTGCCCCTCTCGACTTATTAATCAACTTGATCTGTGTCCAGGAGTTGCAACTAGTTTTTGGTGTTTGTAGGTAGTGTTAGTAGTCTACCAAGTGGCACCCGGTACAGGTGGGCTTGGGACAGACTAGGCACAGTGGCCCGGTGTACCAAGTGGCACCCGGTTGGTGGGCTTGGGAACCCTGCACACATCGTTTGGGGCCGTAAGAGACACCCCAGCCGGATCTCCTTGCGGATGGAACCCGAATAGGCGATAAACCTGGACTAGAGACTTGTTTGGTTAGTCAGGTCGTGGCCGACTCCCTCGCCCGGTTTCCGCTTGAAGGTTGCCGAGGTACATGACGTGTACAGGGCGGTAAGTGGCGGGAGCGTGTGTGAAGAAGTACACCCCTGCAGGGTTAACATCATCTATTCGAATAGCCGGATTCCTCGGATATGGAAACTTGGACCCCATTGCATAGTTCATAGACAAGTGAAAGTGGATACCCTAAAATACGCAAGATAAGCGTGATTGCTATGGATGGCGTTCTCGTAGGGAGACGGGAGCGGATCCATAGTGGTGTATTGATATGGTGAATATGTGGACTCGTGTGCGCCACCTCAAAGGAGTTACTTGCAGTCGTAGTTCAGGATAGCCACCGAGTCAAAGCTGGCTTGCTGCAGTCAAACTCCACCATCCCCTTTGTTGATAATGATGCATGTGTAGATAGATCTGATGTAAGTCTTGCTGGGTACATTTGTACTCACATTTGCCTATTTTATGTTTTTGCAGAGAGACTTCAGTCTCACTAGTAGTTCCGCTTGGACTTCGATGTTTAGCTTGATACCTCAGCTACGATCTTGTGCCCTCGGCAGGATCTGATAGATAGTCAGGCTTTTCAGCCTTTTTCATTTATAGACGTCTGTACTCAGACATGATAACTTCCGCTTGTGCTTTGATTTGTATGCTCTGAGTGTTGGGTTATGAGACCCATGTTTGTAATATCTCGCTCCTCGGAGCCTATTGAATAAACTACTTGAGTCGTAGAGTCATTTTGTGATGCCATGTTGTATTTGCACATATCGAGCATATTGTGTGTATGTTATTGTAATGCTTGGTATGTGTGGGATCTGACTATCTAGTTGTTTATCCTTAGTAGCCTCTCTTACCGGGAAATGTCTCCTAGTGTTTCCACTGAGCCATGGTAGCTTGCTACTACTCCGGAACACTTAGGCTGGCCGGCATGTGTCCTTCTTCGTTCCTGTGTCTGTCCCTTCGGGGAAATGTCACACGATGAATACCGGAGTCCTGTTAGCCCGCTACAGCCCGGTTCACCGGAGTCCTGCTAGCCCAGTGCTATAGCCTGGATTCACTCGCTGATGACCGACACGTTCGATGCTGGGTCATGGATGCCTGTCCCTGTAAGTCTGTGCCACTTTGGGTTTACGACTAGCCATGTCAGCCCGGGCTCCTTATCATATGGATGCTAGCGACACTGTCATATACGTGTGCCAAAAGGCGCAAACGGTCCCGGGCTAAGGTAAGGCGACACCCATGGGAATACCGTGCGTGAGGCCGCAAAGTGATATGAGGTGTTACATGCTAGATCGATGTGGCATTGAGTCGGGGTCTTGACAGCGTTGGTATCAGAGCTTGACTGCCTGTAGGATTACCAAGCCAAACTGGTCGAAGTTGAGTCTAGAAATTCTTTAGCTATATAAGGGAATTGATTGTGGGATGGAACGTAAGGCTCTTTTTACTCCTTATACCTCATGGCCTTCTGATCTGAGACATCATCTTCTCTTCTACGGGGATTAAGAACTAGGCTATCTCTTCTTCCCATCAGGATCACGTGTTACTAATCCGTAGACTTATAAGATTGTTGGATTTAAGTCTGAGTTCAGTTCCTACTACTTCCGTATGTTAATTGTTGATCTCGGAACCTTGATATTGTGCTTCTGAGTGGTTATGCCACCATTTTTGTGAATGTCTCAAATCTTTTCTGAGCATTTACAGCCGTTATGCTGCCCGAGTCATCCCAGGTTTCTAAATAGTTTGAAGCAATTTGCAAATTCCTTCCTCCCGCCTCGATGTTCCTTTGGGCCAGATTAACCACACTAATCGGTGTGTTGAGATAATTATTGCCTCGACATATATGTTGGAATTATTATTATGACCCTAAGTGCTTAGGGGATCATCTAGTGGTCTAGCCATGATCTGTGTTCCCAGTGTGATGATTCTGGCCATCATTCTCGAAAGCATCCCGTGATGCTACTTAGTAGTAGGTATTCTATTCCTGGGTTCTTGAACCCGAGATTCACCCTACTTACTTCATGTTGATAGTATTTGCTAGTGCCTTTAGGATATTAGTAACCTTTGCGATAGTCCTTGAAGTCCGTGGTATCTTCTTCTTCCAAATACCATGAACTACTTATGGCAGAAGTTCCTCATTGAACTGAAATATCACCACATGATTATTTTGATGAGTTCTCCATTAGATATTGTGGCTCTGCCAGTTCTACCTTTCTGCATGGGTTATCCGGAAGAATTATGTTGAACTTCGTTCGACATGCTAAACCATGCATCCACAACTCAGAAAATCGTATGTTCCTTTGAGTTGTCCCTCTTTAGTTGTCCTCTGACCCTCGCCTATCAATTGATAGTCAAGAGTATGCGTGCGTTCGTTTATCGATGCCTATTACTCTTGTGGTCCGTCAAGCCATTCTATCGTAGAATGATAGGAGAAACAAACTCCAGTACCTCTTCCATATCTAGGATTGGGTCAAAGCAATTGTGCTCCGCAGATCAAAATGCCAGCCCACCTTTTGATTCTGTTCTACCTTGGAGTATTACCATCTTTATATCGAGATTATTATAGGAATTGCACACCATCCTATGAACTCTTGGTACAGTGATACTTCTTGCCATCATTGTTCATTCCTCGGTTCCTGTGTTATTGTAACCGGAATGCCAACAAGTGAATCGTGGTGTATGAAATCAATACTGCTAGCAACTCCGTTGCTTGGTAGTTAAATGGACAACAACCTCATTCTTAGCGTGCTGATTATTGAGTCATCATTCTAAGATTGATCGTGCTACCTAGTCCTTATTCCTGGTGCACTTTTCAATCAATGAGTTAGGATAGTGTCAATCCTTGCTTGTTTGATTATATCGGCTTGCCCTGAACAGCAAGATTGTTCTCAAGCTTAGTAACATACCGGTGGTTCGTGATTTTCCGAAGATCTTCTCGGAAGTATTACCAGGTTGTCACCTGACCGCTATGTTGAGCTCGTGATCAAGTTGGTTTTCTTATAAACCACTCTTTCTCCAAGAATCTGTGTTGGATATCCCTGAGCTAGTTGGTTAAGCTAGACAACAACTTGGAGAGTTGGAGGATAAAAGCTTGCCTGACTTAGTTCGTTCCAAAGGGATAATCTTGTGTAGTGTGTGTTGAAGAAAGATGATATCTTCATCGATTGGTCCCTGTGATCAGTTGCTGGACCTATTGTCTTATCAATCCTTTGATTTGAGTGTGGGCTATCGTCAAATCAAATCAGTACCAACGATGCTCGTAATGTCGTCCTACTCGTGGTTGATCCCTCGAGCATACACCATTACATCTTTGGTCTGACCAATGCTATCACCGTGTTCACATGATGGTGGAAGTCCAGTGATATGGAAATTCCGATGAGTTGCTGTTGAGCCCATCAGTAGCATTTTGTCTCCCCCATGAATCATGTTGAACATCAACCTAGTGTTGGAAACTTGTGTAAGCATTTCTTCGTGTTTCGTTCATGAAGCAGATGTTTGGATGAAAGTAGTGACTTCCCCTAATTCATGTGCATATGATGCAAGTTGCCGTCATGAATTCGAGGAAGATTGTTTTGTTTCCTTGGAATCATCCCAAATCAATCATGCACACGTGCGAAGTATTCTGTGGTCTGGAGATTTGCAACCTCCATTCTATATGTATATCCTAGCACACCAAGCCACTGATTGAGTTGTTCAAAGATAAAGGAGTCTGTCCAAGGTGAACTCTTTGGACTTCCACGCGTGGAGACTTCGATGTCATTAATGATGGTTTCCCCTCCTGAACTCGGTAGTGTTTTATTATAAGACTACTTTGTGGTCATGCTTGTCTTGGACATCGTGTTCACATGTTGTAGCAGAACCAGCTCATGTTTTGGAGCTTACTATCGTAGTTCATTCCCCGAGAATCTCGCAACGTCATCTCGTCGATTTGTGTTGCAAACTTTCATTTTTCTTCCTAGACTCGATGAGTCTGGAATATCCTGACACCAACCAGATCTGAATCTCAGGCAGATATGATGGTTTGGAACATTTCCCAAGAACTATAATATTGGTCCCTCGATAACCGGTAAAGTGGATGTCGTGGCCAACACACCCAGCCGGAAGACCTATTATTGTAGTATCTTGTTTGAGGAAGTTGGCCACCTCCCCATAAGGACTTCGTAGGATTTACCCCCTAGCTATGCCTTATGATTTTAGTGTTTCCGAAGTACGACCTTTACCTAATGTTCTAGTTAGCAAACCATATCTAAGAATGGGTTACACTAGCACGTCAAGGAGAACATTAGAAGCGGAGTGCTAAATGTCTCTCGGTCGATCATCCAGATTTTGTTTCCTTGGCCTCGCTAGGGTGAAATCTGAGTTGATGTTATCTTCCTATGCATCTGCATCGTCCATCGTTGTTCATCATGGTGGTATGTTGTGTTGCCAGGATTCTTGACACGGATGTTGGTAAAACCTTGATGAATATGGAAATGCTCAAGTTCTTGAGAGCACGCACAAGCGCTAGGTGTTATCATCGACACTAACTGGGTTTGCTCTCAGTTTCCTCGGCAATGCTATGATCTTTTCAAACAGTGAATTCACTCTCTGTTGTTGGGTTCTTCCCCAGTTACCAGAATCATTCCCAGCATTTGCATTTTGTTCCCAGCTTGCACCGCCAATGTGCCATTCTACCATGGGTCTCTTCCATCTCCGGTGATAAGCAAATTCATCCATTACGTTGTCTTCAACAAGGTAATCCACATCATCCAAGTCCGAGTATGCCATTCTACCGACCCCCTCCAAATAATCGCTTGTGATTTGCCTTAGGCTGATATAGAGAGTTTCAACGATCTCGGTATCAAAAGTAATTCTTTTTGCCACTTAAGGGGATATATCTTCGAGTCACCTTCCCTAAGGTGCATCATTATGGTGTCATGTCAACTTAACTCCTCGCTACGTTGACAATCGTTTACCACCTTCTTAAGTGTGGAATTATTGTCCACCTAGTGAACCTTCGTCATCCGTTTCTTTCCACCCCTCTTGATGTGTATCTCGTGTCTCAACCCGAGAGATGGTCCTATGTCTCATGCCGGGAGTTAGTCCTGAGTTGTTCGATCTTCGAGGAGATCGACCCTTCTAGAATCTCCTCCTTCCCTCCGTGTCATGTTGACAGGATTTCTCAGAGCAAGACTTCAAGACAAAGATGGTGAATGAATCAACGTTCAACTGAAGTGCACCCTGGATCGTGAAGATTATACTAGTTTGCGTTTCCCCTTCATCTTACCCTACGCTTGAATCTCGAGACGAGATTCTTGTTTAGTGGGGGTGAGTTGTCACATCCCTAGCTTCTGGTGCTGTCTGGTGTGTGCATCATGTTTAAATTCAAATGAAATTTGAATTGAGGAATTTTCAAAAGCCTCAGGAAACCTCTAAAAATAACCAACAATTAAATCTTCTCAAATGTGTCCAAGAAAATGTTCCTGTTATTCCATGGAAATATTGGTAAGAGGTAAAATTTAAACCAATATTTTTGGAGTCACAGAGATAATTATTTTGGCCATTTGAATTAATCCAATAACTATTTGCTTTGGATTTATATTTAATATATATTAAATATGACTCCAATAATTCTGGAAGTTTGTGAGTGACTTTGTATATATTTTAGCAAGCCACATAAAAATCTACAGAATTTATTTAAATGATTTAGTTGCTAAACTAAATCAAAACAAACTACAGAAAATAGAAAAAAAGTAAAAGAGAGAGAGCAGAAGGACTTACCTGGCGCCACTTACCTGGCCCAACACTGTGCAGCCAGCAGCGGCCCAGCCCACCACTCCCCCCCCCTTGTCGCCTTCCTCCTCGCGCCAGTAGGCGCAGGCGCGTGGCCGGAGCGCGCGGGCACACGCCCAGGCCACCTCCTGCCTCCCTGCTTGCCTCCGCTACTCCCTGGAGACGCCACGCGGCTCCCTCGACCCTCCCTCACTCTCCCGCGTCTCTCCCTCCGTCCCTATCCCCCTCTGCTCCCTCTCCCTCTCTGCCCGAGCGGAGCCCGTCGCCACCGACGCCGTTCGCCACGGCCACCAGCCACGCCCTCGCTCCCTCTATGCATCCCTGAGCTCCGCCCTGACCCCGTGGAGCTACACACGCGACGCACGCGACCAGAGGAGGCCGCAGTCGACCGGAGCGTCGTCGTCTTCATCTCCGGTGCCCGGAGATCGCTGTCGTCAATTCGCCGTTGCAGAGGCGTCCCCGAGCCCACTCAGCGTCTCGTCCGACTCCCAGTGAGCTCCTCTTCTCTTCCCCTCACTCCGCGCACCTGATTCCGTCCCCTAGCTCCATCTTCCACCACGGCCGAAGCTCGCCGCCGCCGTGCCTCGTCGCCGTCGTGGCCAGAGCCACTGTGGCTCGAAGCCGGGCACACCATCGTGCTCCACACCTCACCAGGAGCACGTAGCACGCACCAACGCCTCCCCTAGCGCCCTGCATCGCCTAACCCGCCGTTGGCCGAACTCCGGCCGCCGCTCACGAGCTCGCCGTCGTCGGTACCGGCCACCACAGGCACGGCCACCACCACCATTCGATGTGCACCAGCAAGGGCTCTCCAACGAGCCCAAGCACGGCCTCGCCCGTGCCCTGTAGCGCGTTTCCGGCTCGCGCCGCCGTCTCGGGCCTCGCCGGCGTCATGTCGCCGGTGGGTTTGACCCCACTGACCCGGGATTTGACCCTGCTAATTAACCCTGTGACACTGACAGCAGGGCCCCACCTGCTAATTAATCCTAGATTAGTTTCTGTTTAGTTTTTAACTAATCCTAGTGGCCCCACGCGTCAGCTTTGACTAAGCTGACTTGGCTGTTGAGTGGGCCCACATGTCAGCGACACTAATCAGCCCCAGTCACTGACCAGTGGACCCCACTGGTCAGGTTTGACCACCAGCAGCGTCTGTTGACCTGCTGACGTCATAGTGACGCAATGCTGACGCAATAAGTATTTTCTGGATTTATTAATATTCAGGAAATTCCAGAAAATGCCTAAAACTTCTAAAAATCATAGAAATTCAACCGTAACTCCAAATTAAATAATTTATATATGAAAAATTATCAGAAAAATTCAAGGAATCCATTTGTACCATTTACATGCATGTTAGAACAACTTATCACTACTGTTTAGGGCAAATGAAGTGAATGACATTTAAATAACCACATATGGAGTTTGAATTTGAATCTTGGATTCAAACCAACTTCATTTAATCTGGTTTTAGATGCATTAGCCCAAAACACATTCATTTTGCCATGTCATGATCATGCATCATATTGTGCATTGCATTGATTGTGTTCCCTTCTGTGTTGCCGGTAATTGTCCCCTCTCGATAGACGTGTACCGACGATGTGATCGTTGACACTGATGAAGACTCAATGTTATCTTCAGAAGTGCCAGGCAAGCAAAACCCCCCTTGTTCATTCCGATAAAATCCCACTCTCTCGCTCCTGCTCTCTTTTACTGCATTAGGACAACAACGACATATTTGATACTTGCTGCGGTAGCTGAACCCTTTATCCTTTGCATGACCTGTCATTGCCACAGTAAATAGATGAAACCCACTAGCATGAGTAGGAGTTGTTTGAGCCCTGATGTGCCTACTCATTCATGCTTGTTTGTCATGCCTGCTACTGCTTAGAGTTGAGTCAGGTCTGATTCATCGGGGATGAATCAGAGGCGTGTGAACATGTCCTACTGTGTGTGAGCTAAGTGTGTGAACACGATTTGGTAAAGGTAGCGGTGAGAGGCCATGTAGGAGTACATGGTGGGTTGTCTCATTGCAGCCGTCCTCAGGAACTGAGTTCTGTGTTTGTGATCCATGACCAGCTACTACCACACATTGGAATGCTTAAGTGCCCCTCTCGACTTATTAATCAACTTGATCTCTGTCCAGGAGTTGCAACTAGTTTTTGGTGTTTGTAGGTAGTGTTAGTAGTCTACCAAGTGGCACCCGGTACAGGTGGGCTTGGGACAGACTAGGCACAGTGGCCCGGTGTACCAAGTGGCACCCGGTTGGTGGGCTTGGGAACCCTGCACACATCGTTTGGGGCCGTAAGAGATACCCCAGCCGGATCTCCTTGCGGATGGAACCCGAATAGGCGATAAACCTGGACTAGAGACTTGTTCGGTTAGTCAGGTCGTGGCCGACTCCCTCGCCCGGTTTCCGCTTGAAGGTTGCCGAGGTACATGACGTGTACAGGGCGGTAAGTGGCGGGAGCGTGTGTGAAGAAGTACACCCCTGCAGGGTTAACATCATCTATTCGAATAGCCGGATTCCTCGGATATGGAAACTTGGACCCCATTGCATAGTTCATAGACAAGTGAAAGTGGATACCCTAAAATACGCAAGATAAGCGTGAGTGCTATGGATGGCGTTCTCGTAGGGAGACGGGAGCGGATCCATAGTGGTGTATTGATATGGTGAATATGTGGACTCGTGTGCGCCACCTCAAAGGAGTTACTTGCAGTCGTAGTTCAGGATAGCCACCGAGTCAAAGCTGGCTTGCTGCAGTCAAACTCCACCATCCCCTTTGTTGATAATGATGCATGTGTAGATAGATCTGATGTAAGTCTTGCTGGGTACATTTGTACTCACGTTTGCCTATTTTATGTTTTTGCAGAGAGACTTCAGTCTCACTAGTAGTTCCGCTTGGACTTCGACGTTTAGCTTGATACCTCAGCTACGATCTTGTGCCCTCGGCAGGATCTGATAGATAGTCAGGCTTTTCAGCCTTTTTCATTTATAGACGTCTGTACTCAGACATGATAGCTTCCGCTTGTGCTTTGATTTGTATGCTCTGAGTGTTGGGTTATGAGACCCATGTTTGTAATATCTCGCTCCTCGGAGCCTATTGAATAAACTACTTGAGTCGTAGAGTCATTTTGTGATGCCATGTTGTATTTGCACATATCGAGCATATTGTGTGTATGTTATTGTAATGCTTGGTATGTGTGGGATCTGACTATCTAGTTGTTTATCCTTAGTAGCCTCTCTTACCGGGAAATGTCTCCTAGTGTTTCCACTGAGCCATGGTAGCTTGCTACTGCTCCGGAACACTTAGGCTGGCCGGCATGTGTCCTTCTTCGTTCCTGTGTCTGTCCCTTCGGGGAAATGTCACGCGATGAATACCGGAGTCCTGTTAGCCCGCTACAGCCCGGTTCACCGGAGTCCTGCTAGCCGAGTGCTATAGCCTGGATTCACTCGCTGATGACCGACACGTTCGATGCTGGGTCATGGATGCCTGTCCCTGTATGTCTGTGCCACTTTGGGTTTACGACTAGCCATGTCAGCCCGGGCTCCTTATCATATGGATGCTAGCGACACTGTCATATACGTGTGCCAAAAGGAGCAAACGGTCCCGGGCTAAGGTAAGGCGACACCCGTGGGAATACCGTGCGTGAGGCCGCAAAGTGATATGAGGTGTTACATGCTAGATCGATGTGGCATTGAGTCGGGGTCCTGACAACAGGTGATAGTAAGGGACTTAAGAAAATTTAAGATTACCTCTTCCTCATCCGAAGAGCTATCCTCCAATCTGAGTAAGTCGGAGGCGCTGGGTTTCTTTTTCTTTGAGGTTCCTACCTTGGTGGCTTTCCTTTCAGCTTTCTTCGTTGTCCTGGATTGTTTGGCAGCTTCATGGTCATATTTGGCTTTCCAAAAGTCATCACCAGCCTGTGGAAAAAGTTAAAGAATCACGAGTATCAAGAAAGGTATCATATATCCGTAAACATTTGTTATAATTGATAACTTACTGCAGGGGCCGGGTTATTCTTGTAAAATGGAAGTAAACTGAAGGTGTTGCTCGTCACAGTGCCGTCCTTCAGCAGTGACTGGGTTGTAGCATCCACCACGTCATCTGGTAAGTCATCAGGGCTATGGCGTTGCGGATCAGTCTTTTCTCCAGTATAAGTACACATTAAGCCGGGACGGAGGCTTAATGGAAGTATTCGCCAAGCAACCCAGACTCGGACCAGATCGATGCCATTTAACCCATTTCCCAAGAGAGCTTTAATCTTCCTGATGGTAGGATTAAGAGGCACGCGTTCAAGTGTTGTTAGCTTGTCTGGTAGCTGATGGTTAGATTCAAGGCGTAGGGCCCGAAAACCAGGCAGAGGCTTTTCATCAGCCGGAGAAGTGTCCTGACAGTAGAACCACATCTGGTTCCAAGATTTGGGGTGACTCGGCAACTCAGCGTAAGGAAAAAGACAGTCTCTCCGTCGCTGAATTGAGATGCCGCCAAGTTCAAGGCTGGGTCCGTTGGCACGTTCATTTTGCCGGTTCATATAAAAAAGTTCCCTGAACAAAAGCAGACTTGGATCCTCTCCCAGGTACACCTCGCAGAAGACTTGGAAATTGCAAATGTTTGACACGGAATTGGGTCCGATGTCTTGAGGTCTAAGGTCAAAGAAATTTAAAACTTCTCTGAAGAATTTTGAGTCGGGAGGAGCAAATTCGCGGCTCATATGATCCGTAAAAATTATTACTTCCCCTGCTTTGGGGAGAGGCTTTTCTTCGGACGGGTCAGGGGCACGGTACGATACGATGTCCTTTTTTGGCAGATGCCCAGATTTTACAAACTCAGCTAGTTTGCTATCGGTCACTGTGGATGGAACCCAATTGCAAGTTACAGGGGCCTTGGTAGCCTTAGGAGCCATCACAACAATTGGCCTATGGAAAAACAAGAAGATCCGGTTCAATTTTAACCCGGGAGGAAAATCTTGATTAAAGTGGCGGCTTAATGAGGGGCCTAATGACATAAGGATGACTGTGCAACAATATTTGAGCCGCTACAAGTATCAAAGTGCAATTCAAAATTCTCTGGGTTATGAGGAGCAATTAAAGTTCTGTGTCATATATTTAATCTGGACGCCTCGACAGTTGTGTTTCGGGGTGTTTACCAGAAAAGGAGTTCCGGGTGATAAAAACAAGTTTCACAGATAACAGTTATTATTCTGGATCAAAGTATTGCTCTGAAAGGGAAATTTTCTAGACCTAAAATAGGGCAGGGAAGTTCATGCGTTCGAAGAGGATCTTTGAACAAGGGAAATGAGATCTATTTTCATGCAAGATCAACACAGACAAGCACCACCGCAACAGATCTAAACAGAGCATTGGAAGGAACTAGCGAGGGTTTGGTGTCAGACCGTGATGAACACCGACGAACTCAGCAACGACCTAATGCAGATCTGAGAAAGGGAATGCGAAGAACTCACAGATGCGGATGCGCCGCGGAGGGTCGCCGTCGATCTCTGGTCAGAATCAGGTCGATGCAGCGGCCTGAGTTGGTGAAGACGAGAGGTTCGACGATGGCGGCGGCAGAGCTCGGGAGGAGGCGAGAAGAAGAAGATGACTGAGGGGAAAGACCTAGGTCGCTCTACTTATAAGAAAAGACTGACCGAGAGGGCGCAAAAAACGAGGAGATAACATTCATTATCCAGTGGCTCTGGCGCCTCGATTCTCGGGATGGTCAATAAAGACAAAGATCCATTGAAGATGTGATGGCATAAAAAATAAAGCTTCAATGAAGATGACGTCACAGAGATTTAACCCGGAGTTAGATGATGACGTCACAGCGGGTTAAAATCCTTCGCGCAAGATAAAGACTGCAGGGCGGTTCAAAGGGTATTTTAAGATTGACATGAACCGTTTCAAATCAATCTGGGGCCTAATGTTGGGGATATAACTATTTGTGTAAGCCGCCTAGGAGGGGCCGGGTTACGCAAAG
The DNA here is from genome assembly GCF_002162155.2 of Triticum dicoccoides. Classification (NCBI taxonomy): domain Eukaryota; kingdom Viridiplantae; phylum Streptophyta; class Magnoliopsida; order Poales; family Poaceae; genus Triticum; species Triticum dicoccoides. The sequence goes on along the minus strand of NC_041385.1, from coordinate 318,087,236 downwards.
AGGGCTCACCGGAGGGAAGCCCAAGACAAGGCATGAAGATGACGGTTCATAAGGATCTTAAAGCCCACTTGCGACTTAAGGCCCGTTGTAGTAAACCGCAGTTATAATATTACTTGTATCATAAGGTAGACTTAACTAGTCACCGAGCCGGACATTGTTTATAAGCCGGCCGGTACTCTGTAGGCCGGAGGGCGTCGACCCGTGTATATAAGGGGACGACCCGCTGGCGGATTAGGGCAAGAAACAACTCATAGAGAGCCAGGCATAGCGTATCTCGCTCCCTGGTCATCAAAATATCAATACCAACCCAACTAGATGTAGGCCTTACCTTCACCGTAAGGGGCCGAACTAGTATAAACCCTCTCGTGTCCTTTGTCCCGTTTAACCCCTTCAAGCTTCCTAGTTGCGATGGCTCCACAACTAAGTCCTTTCACGAGGACATCTGACGTGACAATTCCACGACAGAGGCCCCCTCTAGTACTTCTTTGGCCCAACAGGTGTCTTCTGGTCTAGAAAAAATCTCCAAAAAGTTTCGCTGTGTTTGGACTCCATTTGGTATTGATTTTCTGCAAAGTAAAAACAAGCAAAAAACAGCAACTGGCACTGGGCACCATGTCAATAGGTTAGTCCCAAAAAATGATATATAGTTGCTATAAAATGATTATAAAACATCCAAGATTGATAATATAACAGCATGGAACAATAAAAAATTATAGGTACGTTGGAGACATATCAGCATCCCCGAGCTTAATTCCTGCTCGTCCTCGGGTAGGGAAATGATAAAAATAGAATTTTTGATGTGGAATGCTGCCTATCATGTTCATCACATATTCTTTTGTTTTGTAGCATGGACATTTGGACTTTTGTATGATTCAATGAAAATAGTCTAGTTTTGACATAAAGATTTCAACACTCAAGCATATCAACAAGCAACCATGTCTTTAAAAATATCAACACTAAAGCAAGTTATCCCTAGCCCATTATGCTCAATCATTGATCCATTCATGAAACACACTCGCATATCGGCTACACCTTGTCACTCCCAAGATGCGACCCTATCCTAAAGGAACTCGAAGGTCCCACCAAGGATAGAAGCGCATCTTGAAGACGCTTTTGCAAGGTGGATATCATTACATCAACATTACATAATAGATGGGGATACATACAAGAGGCATACAATGCCACACGAATACAACATCACAATACATAAGAGCATCATCCGACTACGGATGAAACACAAACAGAAACTCAAACGACATCCACCCTACTAGCCCAGGCTGCCGACCTAGAACCTATCCCCTGATCAAAGATGAAGCAGAAGAAGAACTCAAGACAAGCAAGCATCACTCTCGCGTCATGAACATCACATAACCTGTACCTGCAACTGTTGTTGTAGTAATCCGTGAGCCACGAGGACTCAGCAATCCCATTACCATGGGTATCAAGACTAACAAAGCTTAAAGGGAAAGGAAGGGGTAAAGTGGTGAGGTTGCAGCAGCGACTAAGCATATATGGTGTCTAACATACGTAAATAAGAGCGAGAAGAGAACAAACGGAACGGTCGTGAAGCTACCAATGATCAGGAAATGATCCCGAACTCCTACTTACGTCAAACATAACCCAAAATCGTGTTCACTTCCCGGACTCCGCCGAAAAGAGACCATCACGGCTACACACGTGGTTGATGCGTTTTAATTCGGATCTAGTGTCAAGTTATCTACAACCGGACATTAACAAATTCCCATCTTCCCATAACCGCGGGCACGACTTTCGAAAGTTTAAACCCTGTAGGGGTGTCCCAACTTAGCCCATGATAAGCTCTCGCGATCAACGAAGGATATACCTTCTCCCAGGAAGACCCGATCAGACTCAGAATCTCGGTTTACAAGACATTTCGACAATGGTAAAACAAGACCAGCAAGACCTCCCTCTGTGCCGACAAATCCCGATAGGAGCTGCACATATCTTGTTCTCAGGGCACACCAGATGAGGCATACGTCGGGTTGGCATAGACCCTGATTGCCCAGGGGGCGCCGGACATCGCTCGGTTTGGACCAGCA
>NC_041385.1:318078304-318085041 GCF_002162155.2 Triticum dicoccoides | reverse complement strand
TCGGGCTCCGGAAACCCAAGGGAAAAAGGGCTAGGTGAGGCAAATGGTAAAACCAAGGTTGGGCCTTGCTGGAGGAGTTTTATTCAAAGCGAACTGTCAAGGGGGTCCCATAAATCACCCAACCGCGTAAGGAACACAAAATCCGGGAACATAACACCAGTATGACGAAAACTAGGGCAGCAAGAGTGGAACAAAACACCAGGCATAAGGCCGAGTCTTCCACCCTTTACCCAGTATATAGATGCATTAAATAATATAAGAGATATTGTGATATCCCAACATAATCCTGTCCACCATGGGGCAATCTTCAACTTCACCTGCAACTAAAAATGCTATAAGAGGGGCTGAGCAAAGCGGTAACATAGCCAAGCAACGGTTTGCTAGGAAGGGTGCAAAAGGTTAGAGGCTGACATGTCAATTTGGGAGGCTTGATAAACAACTGATAGGTAGCGCAGCATAGCGATAGAACGAAGCAACTAGCATAGCAATGATAGTAGTGAGATCCAGGGCAGCGGTCATCTTGCTTGAAATCCCGCTAGGAAGAAGAACGAGTCCATGACGAAGATGAAGCCACGAAGACGAACCAAGCATAGACGAACGAATCCTCACGATCGCAACGAAACGGGAACTATCGAGAGAAGCACAACAACATGGTAAACACACCACACATAAACAAGGCATGATGCACAAACAAGCATGATGCATGACAAGGCTACATGAAGCTACTCATGGCAAGAGATGATACAAACAAGAGCAACACATCAAGGCAAGTTTAAATGAGGCCGGAAGGAACATATAACAATTCCGGTAAGTCCTTAGATGCAAATTTCGAAATTGGTCCAGAACTGAATAAACCTTATTTTCAAGTTGTTAAACAGCAAGTTAAGATGCACCAAGATGATCTACATGAGATTCTAGTCAAGTTACATATATAGTTCATTGAATTCGGAGCTACGACCTAGAAGATATGAGCAAAACAAGCTAAACATGGCATTGATGCAAAATGCACCCAAACAACAAGAAAACACCTCAAAACAAGGATGAAACATGATAATATGAAGCTACATGCAATTCTAAGCAAGTTTCATATAGAGCACACTCAAAACGGAGCAACGGTTCAACACATACACTCTATACAAGTCATAACAACAATCTGTCCATAACAGCAACTAGGCATATTGCAAGCATCAAAACAATATGTTACAGCATCTCAACATAAGAACAAAAGGCATGAGCATGATGTACAGGTAAGGCATAACAAAACATGAACACTGAGCTATCTCCAGAAATCACTAGAACATGCTTAAACACACATGGCAAGATTGCAAATAATAACAGTTCCAGACTTTACAGAAATAACATCAGGTTGCAATGTTTAGAGCTATCAAACAACACGTTACAGGAACTTATCATGGCAAACAAAGGAATGGCATGAGTCTACTAATTGCATAGAACAAAAGTCCTTTACTGACCATGAGCCAAAAAGGATCAGAAGATATGATGGCACCCATGTAAACATAGCAAGTTATATGACAGATTCGAACATAGCAGGAACAACGACAAGTAGGCATGTTGGTGAGCTTGTACCACTCACCACAGAGCATTACATGGCATGACAAGGAAACCAACAGTAAGAAGACATATTTATGAAGCTAAGCATGGCAAGATCAAGTTCATAGGGTGCATGGATCACTAGCAAAACACATGGCAAAACTGGAACTTAGTGTTAACAGGCTGACAGCAACATTATTTAACAACTTTGGAGCATGATAACAACAATCTACAGGAAGCTATAAATGGAACCAGGGGCATGAATGGATAGAGCATGACATGTATAACAAAACATCCCTAGTGAACATCTCCATATTATGCATAGAATGACTTGTAGAAGCAGGTTTACATAGCATCACGAAATAACAGATTCAGCCTAGCAAAACAGCAACAACAAGTACACTACTTCACGAGCTCAATTCACTCACCACAAGTCATTGCATGACAAGATAAGAATAGCTTCAGAAATAAGACATGTTTATGAAACTAACCAAGGCAAGAACAAGTTCATAGCATGCAAGGATCAAGTACAACAACCTTGGCAAAATTGAATAACATGTAAACAATCTACCAGAAAACATTTTATAACAAAAGTAGAGCAAGCAAATGACATGCTAGACTACTCCATAATTGCAAGCAGGGGCATGACTGGATAGAGAATAACCATATTTTCAAAACATTCTCACTGAAGTATCTCAAAATATGCTTGGATCTCTCTGTAGCATCAAGTTTACATGGCATAAAAATAACAGCAGAACAGGGACTGAAATCAGCAACATCACGAAGCCTAGTTTGCATGCTTGTTCTAGTCACCACATTGATCACAAAAATACATGGAATACACCACTGTAAAGATGGCATGATGTAGCACAAAACACATGTAGACATCAATCTCATAGAATTCACACATCAAACATGGCAAAAAAGACAAATGAACATATTCTGTTAATAGTCAGCAGACAACATTATATAGCACTCTTGCAATGATGATTCAGGCATCAAGATGGACTCAAATGAACAGGATGCAATGGAATGAAATGAAGTACTCGTTGAGGCGAACAATGTGATATGCTACACGCCCAAAACGGAGCCACGGATGCGGAGTTATGGTGCGATGAACAGGGACTAAAATATGCAATTATTTCGGGACAGGGAAATTCGGGGGGTCAACCTCGTGATCCGGATCTGGATCTGGACCGGGCGGGGCCGGGCTCGCCGGAGTGGGCAGGGACGACGGATCCGGCAGCGTCGGAGAGGGGCAGAGGAGGCGCGCGGAGTGAGGCACGGCGGCGGGTGGCGAGGAGGAGGCCGGCGGTGTGGAGCTGCGGGGCTAGGGTTAGGGGGGATTCATCCGCGAATTTGGACGGGGAGGACATATATATAGTTTCTGGGAGCTAGGAGAGTCCAAATGGAGCATGGTTTTTGCCCACACGATCGTGATCGAACGACCGAGAGCATGGAGGGGAGTTTTCTGGGTTTTGGGCCACTTTGGAGGGGTGTTGGGCTGCAAGACGAAAGGGGCTTTGCGGGCTACGCGGTTAATCGTTTGGTGTATCAAACGACCTCCAAATGGCACGAAACTTGACAGGCGGTCTACCGGTGCTATACCAAGGCCGCTTGGCAAACCTCGGGCCATTCCGAGAACGTTTAACACCCGCACAGGAAACAAGGTCTGAGAGGGGCGACGGGGCACGCGCGAGAGGTCTGGACTCCGAACGGACAAAGGAGAGAACCGGGAGAACCCGAACGAATGCAAGTTTTGGAAAACATGCAGATGATGACATGGCAAAATGCAACACGCAAGCAAATGACATGGCAACAACGGCGAATAACTGGCAGACACCTGACGCATCGGATCCGGGGCGTTACAACACTCCTCCACTAACAAGAGATCTCATCCCGAGATCTTAGAACCGAGACGGAAGGGAAAAAGGGATGAGGTGAAACAAGAACTCAAGAGAAGAAGCAAAGAATCGAGAGCACTCGAGAAGAAGAGAGAAACGACGAGAATGACGAGAATCGAAAGCTCATGGAATCAGATAGACTATGAAACCACTCCGGTTATGACGAGATAAGAAACGAATAAGACTGAAAGGATTTAGGCAGCACTCTGACTGAAAATGGAAGGAATAGAACATGAACTTCACAAGATGGGATGGCTCTTGATGAGATAAGCAACGCAATGCCTCCGGAAGAATTAAAAGAATGTAACGAAATGCACTTAGAAGGAAGGGTTGAACGGAGTTGTTGAGAAAATCAACAACGAAAGGATAAGCTTGTTCTGGACTTATGGATAACATCTCAAAATTATGAGGTGATCTCCGACCACAAGCAGAAAGATTGAATAGCTGAGAAGGACGAAGAAATGCAAAACTCCTTTTCAAAAGTTACGGAGAATTAAATGCACCTCGATACGTGAGAAGAAAAGATACTTGAACTCCACCAACAAAATCTTGATGAACTCTTGAAAAATGAATTAAATCATGAAGAACCACCATGAAGAACTCCGGTAACAAAAAGATGATGAGATAGAAAGAAGGATGAAAGAATAAGATTAAGCCTTGCGGTGATACAGATTGAGGTTCCGACGAAATGGCCGAGGAAATTTGAACTCCGGAAAAGAAAAGATTAAAACACTTGGAACTTGAATTTATTCATCAAGAACAAACTCCGAAGGAAGGGATTACTCGCTTTGGGGAAAATAAGAATAAGATTTATTGTATGCTTATCCTTCATCAAATTTAATTGATGACAAGCAATGGATCTTGCATACTACTTATTCTTCTTGAAAAGGATTGAGAAGTGACATATCACAAGCTTGAGAAGGTCTTCATGAACCACCGGTGGGATTGAAAAGAACGAATGAATTAATATGATAATCAAGGGAAAGAATCTTGAATGAACCACTGTTAGAATTTGGAAATGACTGACGAAAGAGAAATAATCACCGGGAAGAATTAGAGGAACAAATATGCTTGAGGGGATTTAGATGCAAAAGAACAGGGAGATCATGAGCTGATTGAAGAACACTTGAACGAAGCACCAGGTTAATTGGATAACGGTAGCTAAAATGTGAGGATGAAGAATTCTTATGGAAAGATGGCCTCCGGTGAAAAGAAATGGGAGAACAACTTCTGAAATACTCCGGTAGAATGAAAACCGAAAAGGTTGAGCCAACAATGAAATGATTTGAAATCGATCTTGAAAGGCATGTGACTGATGGAATCCATTCTTACGTCACACTTGAAAAGAATTGGGAATAGCTCCAGAATAATTAGAAGAGAAGATCCTGGAAAAAGACCTGTGGGTTAGGGCCCACTAATAGAAAACACCGTTGGAAAGGGATGATGAACAGATAGATGAAGCACCGGAACAATTGAAATATTTGAATGAGGTGACAACCTCGAATTAATTCGAACATAGACGAATCTCCTGAGATGTCTTGAACACTCCGGAAGGATAAACTGGCGAGAGGCACACTAGCAAGGAGAACAGTTGAGTCGAGGAAAAGAATATGATCAACCGAAAAACTTGAATTGATGCCACCGGAAAAGAGATGGAGAATGCCGCGCAAAACAAGAATACACCGGTTGAAACAATTGATGAAAGACTGAAGAGACTCCACACGAATGAAATAGATGGTCGAGAGAGAGTCAGACTCCGGGAAGAAAAAGGGTGGGAGGGCGGGAAAACAAAGGCAACTTGGAAGGGGAAATCGACGAATATCTTGAAGAGAAAACACCGGTTGACATCATTGAGGAAAGAAAGCAAAGACTTCGCACGAGTAGGATGGATACTCGATTACGGACTCTGACTCTAAGATGAAAAAGGGAGGGAGGGTGGGAAAATAAAACAACTGAGGATTGAACTTGGCAAAGATGAAGAGGCTCGAGTCAACTTGACAAGAAATGCACCGGATGCAAATAGCTAGGGAACAACGATCGGAAAACCAACTGCGTGATCGTAAAGAAAAATTTGAAGGAGAAGAGGAGTAATTCAAAACACCTACGTCAAGATTCTTCACCAGAGCGATGAAGAGGCTGAGGAGTAAAAATAATTCCTACTCTCCGATATAACTAGACTCCGAAAACGTTTTTCTTCTAGACTCAACAACGGCCAAACTACACGATCAATCAAGGGGGCTCCTAGGGTCGGTCGAGGCTCTGATACCAACTTCTCACTCCCAAGATGCGACCCTATCCTAAAGGAACTCGAAGGTCCCACCAAGGATAGAAGCGCATCTTGAAGACGCTTTTGCAAGATGGATATCATTACATCAACATTACATAATAGATGGGGATACATACAAGAGGCATACAATGTCACACGAATACAACATCACAATACATAAGAGCATCATCCGACTACAGATGAAACACAAACAGAAACTCAAACGACATCCACCCTGCTAGCCCAGGCTGCCGACCTGGAACCTATCCCCTGATCAAAGATGAAGTAGCAGAAGACCTCAAGACAAGCAAGCATCACTCTCGCATCATGAACATCACATAACCTGTACCTGCAACTGTTGTTGTAGTAATCTGTGAGTCACGAGGACTCAGCAATCCCATTACCATGGGTATCAAGACTAGCAAAGCTTAAAGGGAAAGGAAGGGGTAAAGTGGTGAGGTTACAGCAGCGACTAAGCATATATGGTGGCTAACATACGTAAATAAGAGCGAGAAGAGAACAAACGGAACGGTCGTGAAGCTAGCAATGATCAAGAAGTGATCCTGAACTCCTATTTACGTCAAACATAACCCAAAACCGTGTTCACTTCCCGGACTCCGCCGAAAAGAGACCATCACGGCTACACACGGGGTTGATGCATTTTAATTCGAATATGGTGTCAAGTTATCTACAACCGGACATTAACAAATTCCCATCTGCCCATAACCGCGGGCACGGCTTTTGAAAGTTTAAACCCTGTAGGGTGTCCCAACTTAGCCCGTGATAAGCTCTCGCGATCAACGAAGGATATACCTTCTCCCAGGAAGACCCGATCAGACTCGGAATCCCGGTTTACAAGACATTTCAACAATGGTAAAACAAGACCAACAAGACCTCCCGCTGTGCCGACAAATCCCGATAGGAGCTGCACATATCTCGTTCTCACGGCATACCGGATGAGCCAGACGTCGGGTTGGCATAGACCCTGTTTGCCCAGGGGCGCCGGACATCGCTCG
>NC_041385.1:318059421-318078078 GCF_002162155.2 Triticum dicoccoides | reverse complement strand
GGGGGGGGGGCTAAAATAAAGATGACCCTCGGGCTAAGGAAACCCAAGGGAAAAAGGGCTAGGTGAGGCAAATGGTAAAACCAAGGTTGGGCCTTGCTGGAGGAGTTTTATTCAAAGCGAACTGTCAAGGGGGTCCCATAAATCACCCAACCGTGTAAGGAACGCAAAATCCGGGAACCTAACACCGGTATGACGGAAACTAGGGCGGCAAGAGTGGAACAAAACACCAGGCATAAGGCCGAGTCTTCCACCCTTTACCAAGTGTATAGATGCATTAAATAATATAAGAGATATTGTGATATCCCACCATAATCCTGTCCACCATGGGGCAATCTTCAACTTCACCTGCAACTAACAACGCTATAAGAGGGGCTGAGCAAAGCGGTAACATAGCCAAGCAACGGTTTGCTAGGAAGGGTGCAAAAGGTTAGAGGCTGACATGGCAATTTGGGAGGCTTGATAAACAGGTGATAGGTAGCACAACATAGCGATAGAACGAAGCAACTAGCATAGCAATGATAGTAGGGAGACCCAGGGTAGTGGTCATCTTGCCTGAAATCCCGCGAGGAAGAAGAACGAGTCCATGACGAAGATGAAGCCACGAAGACGAACCAAGCGTAGACGAACGAATCCTCACGATCGCAACGAAACGGGAACTATCAAGAGAAGCACACCAACATGGTAAACACACCACACATAAACAAGGCATGATGCACAAACAAGCATGATGCATGAAAAGGCTACATGAAGCTACTCATGGCAAGAGATGATGCAAACAAGAGCAACACATCAAGGCAAGTTTAAATGAGGCCGGAAGCAACATATAACTATTCCGGTAAGTCCTTAGATGCAAATTTCGAAATTGGTCCAGAACTGAATAAACCTTATGTTCAAGTTGTTAAACAGCAAGTTAAGATGCACCAAGATGATCTACACGAGATTCTAGTCAAGTTACATGTAAAGTTCATTTAATTCGGAGCTACGGCCTAGAAGATATGAGCAAAACAAGCTAAACATGGCATTGATGCAAAATGCACCCAAACATCAAGCAAACACCTCAAAACAAGGATGCAACATGATAATATGAAGCTACATGCAATTCTAAGCAAGTTTCATATAGAGCACACTCAAAACGGAGCAACGGTTCAACACATACACTATACAAGTCATAACAACAATCTGTCCATAACAGCAACTAGGCATATTGCAAGCATCAAAACAATATGCTACAACATCTCAACATAAGAACAAAAGGCATGGGCATGATGTACAGGTAAAGCATAACAAAACATGAACACTGAGCTATCTCCAGAAATCACTAGAACATGCTCAAACACACATGGCAATATTGCAAATAATAATAGCTTTAGACTTTACAGAAATAACATCAGGTTGCAATGTTTAGAGCTATCAAACAACATGTTCCAGGAACTTATCATGACAAACAAAGGCATGACATGAGTCTACTAATTGTATAGAACAAAAGTCCTTTACTGACCATGACCCAAAAAGGATCAGAAGATATGATGGCACCCATGTAAATATAGCAAGTTATATGACAGATTCAAACATAGCAGGAACAACGATAAATAGGCATGTTGGTGAGATTGTACCACTGACCATAGAGCATTACATGGCATGGCAAGGAAACCAACAGTAAGAAGACATATTTATGAAGCTAAGCATGGCAAGATCAAGTTCATAGGGTGCATGGATCACTAGCAAAACACATGGCAAAACTGGAACTTAGTGTTAACAGGCTGACAGCAACATTATTTAACAACTTTGGAGCATGATAACAACAATCTACAGGAAGCTATAAATGGAACCAGGGGCATGAATGGATAGAGAATGACATGTATAACAAAACGTCCTTAGTGAACATCTCCATATTATGCATAGAATGACTTGTAGAAGCAGGTTACATAGCATCACGAAATAACAGATTCAGCCTAGCAAAACAGCAACAACAAGTACACTACTTCACGAGCTCGATTCACTCACCACAAGTCATTGCATGACAAGATAAGACTAGAATCAGAAAGAAGACATGTTTATGAAATTAACCAAGGCAAGAACAAGTTCATAGCATGCAAGGATCAAGTACAACAACCTTGGCAAAATTGAATAACATGTAAACAATCTGCCAGGAAACATTTTATAACAAAAGTAGAGCAAGCAAATGACAAGCTAGACTACTCCATAATTGCAAGAAGGGGCATGAATGGATAGAGAATAACCATATTTTCAAAACATCCTCACTGAAGTATCTCAAAATATGCTTGGATCTCTCTGTAGCATCAAGTTTACATGGCATAAAAATAACAGCAGAACATGGACTGAAATCAGCAACATCACGAAGCCTAGTTTGCATGCTTGTTCTAGTCACCACATTGATGAGAAAAATACATGGAATACACCACTGTAAAGATGGCATGATGTAGCACAAAACACATGTAGACATCAACCTCATAGGATGCACACATCAAACATGGCAAAAAAGACAAATGAACATATTCTGTTAACAGTTAGCAGACAATATTATATATCACTCTTGCAACGATGATTCAGGCATCAAGATGGACTCAAATGAACATGATGCAATGGAATGAACTGAAGTACTCGTTGAGCGAACAATTTGATATGCTACACGCCCAAAACGGAGCTACAGATGCGGAGTTATGATGCGATGAACATGGACTAAAATATGCAATTATTTTGGGACTTAGGGAAATTCGGGGGGTCAACCTCGTGATCCGGATCTGGATCTGGACCGGGCGCGGCCGGGCTCGCCGGAGTGGGCAGGGCCGGCAGATCCGGCAGCGTTAGAGAGGGGCGGAGGAGGCGCGCGGAGCGAGGCACGGCGGCGGGCGGCGAGGAGCTGCGGGGCTAGGGTTAGGGGGGGTTCATCCGCGAATTTGGACGGGGAGGGCATATATATAGTTTCTGGGAGCTAGGAGAGTCCAAATGGAGCACGGTTTTCGCCCACACAATCATGATCGAACGACCGAGAGCATGGAGGGGAGTTTGCTAGGTTTTGGGCCACTTTGGAGGGGTGTTGGGCTGTAAGACGAAAGGGGCTTTGCGGGCTACGCGGTTAACCGTTTGGAGTATCAAACGACCTCCAAATGGCACGAAACTTGACAGGTGGTCTACCGGTGCTATACCAAGTCCGCTTGGCAAACCTTGGGCCATTCCGAGAATGTTTAACACCCGCACACGAAACAAGGTCTGAGAGGGGCGACGGGGCACGCGCGAGAGGTCTGGACTCCGAACGGACAATGGAGAGAACCGGGAGAACCCGAACAAATGCAAGTTTTGGAAAACATGCAGATGATGACATGGTAAAATGCAACACGCAAGCAAATGACATGGCAATGACGGCAAATAACTGGCAGACACCTGACGCATCGGATCCGGGGCGTTAGACACCTAATGCTCAAGTACGATCATAGTGCCCCATAGTTGGTGCTTTATAAGAGAAGATGGAGACTCAAATAAAAATAAAAATGCATAAAGTAAAAAAAGAAAGGCCCTTCGTAGAGGGCAGTAGGGATTTGTAGAGGTGCTAAAGCTGAAAGGGAAAAAGATAGATATAAAACATTTTGGGTGGCTGATACGTCCATTTTGCACCATGCTTTTATATTGATATCTATTGCATTATGGGCTGTTATTACACATTATAGCACAATACTTATGACTTTCTCTCTTATTTTACAAGGTTTAGATGAAGAGGGAGAATGCCAGCAGTTTGAATTCTGGGCTAGAAAAGGAGCAAATATTGGAGACCTATTCTGCATAACTCCAAAAGTCCTGAAAATTTATGGAGAATCATTTTGGAATTAATAAAAAGTATTGGGTGCAGAAAGTACAGAGGGGCCCCACCAGAAAGCCACAAGGGTGGGGGCGCGCCCTACCACCCTTGGCACGCCCCCTGCCTTATGGGCCCCATGGCAGGCCTCTGGTGCTCATCTTCTGCTATATGGGATGTTTTGACATTGAAAAATCATAAGGAAGCTTTCGAGACGAAGCGCCGCCGTCTCGAGCCGGAGCTGTTCTGCGGGGAAACTTCCCTCTCGAAGGGGGAAATTGAAGCCATCGTCATCACCAATGATCCTCTCATTGAGAGGGGGTCAATCTCCATCAACATCTTCACCAGCACCATCCCCTCTCAAACCCTAGTTCATCTCTTGTATCCGATCTTTGTCTCAAAACCTCAGATTGGTACGTCTGCATTGCTAGTAGTGTTGATTACTCCTTCTAGTTGACGCTAGTTGGTTTATTCGGTGGAAGATCATATATTCAGATCCTTAATAATAATTAATACTCCTATGATTTTGAACATGAATATTCTTTGTGAGTAGTTATGTTTGTTCCTGAGGACATGGGAGAAGTCTTGTTATAAGTAATCTTGTGAATTTGGTATTCGTTGGATATATTGATGAGATGTGTGTTGTCTTTCCTCTAGTGGTTTTATGTGAATATCGACTACATGACACTTCACCATGATTTGGGCCTAGGGGTAGGCATTGGGAAGTAATAAGTAGATAATGGGTTGCTAGAGTGACAGAAGCTTAAACCCTAGTTTATGTGTTGCTTCGTAAGGGGCTGATTTGGATCCATATGTTTCATGCTATGGTTAGATTTTTTATAATTCTTCTTTCATAGTTGCAGATTCTTGCGAAAGGGGTTAATCATAAGTGGGAGGCTTGTCCAAGTAAGGACAGCACCCAAGCACCGGTCCACCCACATATCAAATTATCAAAGTAAGGAATGCGAATCATATGAGCATGATGAAAACTAGCTTGACAGTAATTACCATGTGTCATCGGGAGCGCTTTGCATTATATAAGAGTTCATCCAGGCTTGTCCTTTGCTACAAAAAGGATTGGGCCACCTTTTTGAACCTTAGTTACTCTTGTTACTTGTTACCCGTTACGAATTACCTTAACACAAAACTATCTGTTACCGATAATTTCAGTCCTTGCAGAGAATACCTTGCCGAAAACCGCTTGTCATTTCCTTCTGTTCCTCATTTGGTTCGACACTCTTACTTATCGAGAGGACTATGATAGATCCCCTATACTTGTGGGTTATTAAGACTCTTCTCTGGCACCGTTGCCGGGGAGTGAAGCGCCTTTGGTGAGTGCAATTTGGTAAGGAAACATTTATATAGTTTGCTGAAATTTACTGTCACTTGCTGCTATGGAATATAATCCTTTGAGGGGTTTGTTCGGGGTATCTTCACCTCGACCGATAGAGCAAAGAGTTTCTCCTCAACCTACTGAACCTACTGAAAAATATTTATTATGAAATTCCTTTGTGTATGATAGAGAAACTGCTAGCTAATCCTTATGCAGGAGACGGAACATTACATCCTGATATGCACCTAATCTACGTGGATGAAGTTTGTGGATTATTTAAGCTTGCAGGTTTTCCCAAGGATGAAGTCAAGAAGAAGGTATTCCCTTTATCTTTGAAGGGAGAGGCATTGACATTGTATAGGCTATGTGATGATATTGGATTTTAGAACTACATCCGATTGAAATTGGAATTTCATCAAAAGTTTTATCCTATGCATCTGGTTCATCGTGATCAGAATCATATATATAGTTTTTGGCCTCATGAAGAAGAGTATCGCTCAAGCTTGGGAGAGGCTGAAGTCAATGTTATATTCATGCCCAATCATGATCCCTCAAGAGAAATTATTGGTTAGAATTTTTATGCTTGGCTTTCTCGTAATGATCAATCCATGCTTGATATATACTTCTTGTACTAGTTCTTTAATGAAGAAGACTATTGATTTCAAATGAGATTTAACAACTCTGAATATTGGGAACTCAATGAAGGTAAGGAGTCTGGTATAAACCTCAAGTTTGATTGTGTTAAATCTTTTTATGGTTGCCGATGCTTTTTGTGAATTTAGCACTAAATATGGAGTTGACTCTGAGATAGTAGCTTCTTTTGGTGAATCATTCACTACTCATGTTGATCTCCCTAAAGAGAAGTGGTTTAAATAGCATCCTCCCATTGAATTAAAAGTAGTAGAACCTATTAAAGTTAAAGAAGAAACTATTACTTATAATGTTGATCCTATTGTTCATATTGTTTATATTGAGAAACCACCTTTCCCTGTTAGAATCGAGGAACATGCTAAAGCTTCAACCGTGGTTCGTAAGAGTTATATTAGAATACCTACACCCTGAACAAATTAAAGTTGAACCATGGATTGCCATGGTTAAAGATCTCTTGGTTGATAATATTGACGGGCATGTTATTTATTTCTATGATGAAGCTGCTAGAATTGCTAAACATGATATTAAAGATAAACATAGACCTATTGTTGGCATGCCCATTGTTTCTGTTAAAATAGGATATCATTGTTATCATGGCTTATGTTATGTGGGTGCTAGTGTGAGTGCAATTCCTTTGACCTTATATCAAGAAATTATGAATGATATTGCACCAGCCAAGATAGAAGATATTGATGTTCCTATTAAGATTGCCAATAGAGATACTATATCACCAATTGGGATTGTTAGAGATCATGAAGTCTTGTGTGGGAATATAAAATACCCTACTGATTTTCTTGTTCTTGGTTCCCCACAAGATGATTTTGGTCCCATTATATTTCGTAGACCTTTCTTGAACACTATTAATGCTAAGATAGAGTGTGAGAAACAAATTTTTATGAAAAGTTTTGGGGATGTGTCTCATGATTTTAATTTCTCTAAATTTCATAGACAACCCCATGATAAAGAATTGCCTAGTAAGGATGAAATTATTGCCTTGCTTCTATTGTCGTACCTCCTACTGATCCTTTAGAACAATATTTGCTAGACCATGAAAATGACGTGTTTATGAATGAAAGAAAGGAATTAGATGAAATATTCTTGAACCAAATGCCTATTTTGAAACACAATTTGCCTGTTGAAATCCTTGGAGATCCTCCTCCACCCAAGGGTGATCCCGTGTTTGAGCTCAAACAACTACCTGCTACTTTTAAATATGCTTATCTTGATGAAAAGAAGATATATCATGTTATTATAAGTGCTAACCTTTCAAAGCATGAAGAAAAGAGATTATTGAAAAACTCTGAAAAAGCACAATGCTGCTATTGGATATACTCTTGATGATCTTAAGGGCATTAGTCCCACTATATGTCAACACAAAATTAATATGGAGCCTGACGCTAAACCAATTGTTGATCATCAACGATGGTTAAATCCTAAGATGAAGGAAGTGGTATGAAATGAAATACTAAAGCTTCTGGAGGCAGGTATAATTTATCCTATTGGTGATAGTTGATGGGTGAGTCTCATTCATTGTGTCCCTAAGGGAGGTATTACTGTTGTTCCTAATGATAAGAATGAATTGATCCCTCAAAGAATTGTTACAGGTTATAGAATGGTAATTGATTTTTGCAAATTAAACAAACCTACTAGAAAATATCATTACCCTCTACCTTTTATTGATCAAATGCTAGAATGACTGTCCAAACATACACATTTTTGCTTTCTAGATGGTTATTCTGGTTTTTCTCAAATACCTGTGTCAAAAGAGGATCAAGAAGAAAACACTTTTAGTTGCCCTTTCGGTGCTTTTTCTTATAGACGTATGCCTTTTGGATTATGTAATGTACCTGCTACGTTTCAAAGATGTATGACTGCTATATTATCTGACTTTTTTGAAAAGATTGTTGAGGTTTTCATCGATGATTTCTCCGTTTATGGAACTTCTTTTGATGATTGCTTAAGCAACCTTGATCGAGTTTTGCAGAGATGTGAAGAAACTAATATTTTCATGAATTGGGAGAAGTGTCACTTTATGGTTAATGAAGGTATTGTCTTGGGGCATTAAATATCTGAAAGAGGTATTGAAGTTGATAAAGCTAAAGTAGTTGATATTGAAAAGATGTCATGTCCTAAAGATATCAAATGTACAAGAAGTTTCTTTGGTCATGCTGGTTTCCATAGAAGGTTTATTAAAGACTTCTCTAAAATTTCTAGGCCTCTCACTAATGTCTTGCAAAAAGATGTTCCTTTTGTTTTTGATGATGATTGTGTAGAAGCATTTGAAATACTTAAGAAAGCCTTGATTTCTGCTCCTATTGTTCAGCCACCTGATTGGAATTTACCCTTTGAAATTATGTGTGATGCTAGTGATTATGTTGTTGGTATTGTCCTAGGAAAAAGAAGTGATAAGAAATTAAATGCTATCCATTCTGCTAGTATAACTCTAGAGAGTGCTCAAAGAAATTATGCTACTACTGAAAAAGAATTTCCAGCAGTTGTGTTTGCTTGTGATAAGTTCAGGTCTTATATTGATGATTTCAAAGTAACTGTTCACACTGATCATGCTAATATTAAATACCTTATGGAAAAGAAGGATGCTAAACCTAGACTTATTAGATGAGTCATATGATTTTCTCTGGAATATTTGAGGATTTTAGGCACTGAAAACACTGCAGGAGGGGCAAGCACCAGGCCACGAGAGTGGAGGGCACCCCCCCTATAGGGCGCGCCCCCCTATCTCGTGGGCCCCTGGTGGCCCCCTCCACTTATGCCAGCACCGACACACTTCATCTTCTACCCAAGAAAATCCCCATCCAGCTCAAGCACGAGTTCTAGTTCGTTTTGCTGCGATTTTCGATCTCTTAGCTCAAAGCTCCATTCACAAAACTGCTTTGGGAGATTGTTGCTTGGTATGTGACTCCTCCATTGGTCCAATTAGTTTTTGTTCTAGTGCTTTATTCATTGCAAATTTTTGCTGCATAGGTGACCATGTTCTTGAGCTTGCATGTTAAATTTTTTAGGTCCCAAGCAATTCCAATGCATGATATAGGCTCTAGGCACTTGTAGGAGTAGTTGCTACCAATCTTGTTTAGTTTTGTTCACTTTTATTTTGAAGTTACTAAAATTTTAGAAATTTTCAGAAAAAGAAATATGCTTAGAAGAATGTACCAAGGTGGTTCCTCGGCAAAGAAAGGGCAAAGGATTGCTATACGTGAGCAAGATGTTGAATTGCCGAGGGACGCAAATGTACGAGCTTGTGAGTGGCCATCCGATGATTTTATGGTCGAAGCAGGCTTCAAGGAGGAATTTGACACGTATGTGCGTAATGCCGAGCTGGAGGACTTCTTACAAGATAAGTGTCCTCAATACTATCAATTGACTGATTCCTTTGTGCCGAGGTTCCAATATATCTGTGCGCGTAATTCTCCTAGTGTCATGTTTGATATTTATGATACATCTTATACCATGGATTTAGTGGATTTCACAGCTGCTTGCAAACTCCCGTAGTGGGGTAATATTAATGATCCTCGCAAATCTGAATTTAGAGATTTTCTTGCTAGTATTACTGTGGGAGAATCTAGGGACCTAGCACAAGCTACCATAGGGAGCTTTCATTTTCCTGCTATACATTATTTTGCTCTCTTTATTGGTAGATGCATTAACGGTAAGGACGAAGCATGTCACATGTGTGTCCCTGATCTTTGTGTCCTCAAGAGTGCTATGTCAGGTTATAAAGGTTATAACTTGGGGGCAATAGTTGCACGTAGGTTGCAGAATAATAGTAGAAGGGGGGATTTATTTGGAGGAATTTATGCAACCCGTGTGGCTAATTTTCTTAATATAGCCCCACGAGAGGGGGATATGATTTTACCTCCTGTTTATTTGGATAAAGAAGCTATGTTCGATCATCATTTTCTTGAGAGGAATGAACAATTCCTCCATTATCGACTAATCTATGACAGACGCAATGTCATCCCTGTTACTCTTCCTGCTCCCTACCATTTTGATTATCAGGCAAAAGGAAGATATGTTGTCACCAGGGAAGAAGCAGCTGAATACGAGAGGAGAATGGAGGCAGCTCGCCAACACGCTGCTGCTCAGGAGGCTGTTGCCTCTGCATCTCAGTACAACCCTAGTTTCACTTATGGATATCAGCCAAGTGGTCATTGGTATTAACCAACTTAGGACAAAAGCCTAAACTTGGGGGAGTACGTATTTCTCACCTACTTTACATTCATGTTCACACACTAGTTGTCGGTGCTCATACTCTTTCATTGTATTATCCATGCTAGTTTAAATTTCTTTTTCTAGTTTTCTTCTTGTGTGTTTGATTAACTTTAAGAAAAAACCAAAAAAATTAGTTAGTTTAATTTCCATGCTTGTAGTAGAATTAAAATGAAAACCCAAAGATATTTCTTGTTCTTCTTCTTACTTGTTGGGAGCTTTCCCGTGTAAATAGTTTTATTTTCTTTTCTTTCCTTTGGGGGTCGAGAAGACTATATTGAAAATGCTTAGTGGCTCTTATTTGCATGATTGTTTATTTAATTTAGAGCCCATATTACCCTGTCTTCTCTCTTGAGTTGAATGCTTGCAGATTCTAGCTTAGTCCGATGCACGTGCACTCTTATTATTATACACATTGTTCGGTCGTGCAAGTGAAAGGAAATAATGACGATATATGATGGACTTATTGGGATGAGAAAAGCTGGTATGAACTCGACCTCTCTTGTTTTTGTAAATATGACGAGTTCATCGTTCCTGAGTAAGCTATTATGAAGTAAACATATTTGCAATGACATTTAGAGATTATAGTTGCTTGTGCCATGCTTGATTAGCTATGAGTTATAATGGTTTACCTTGCGTGCCAACATGTTATTAGAATGATTATGATGTGGTATGATGGGATGGTATCCTCCTTTGAATGAATTGAGTGACTTGACTTGGCACATGTTCATGCATGTAGTTGAATCAAATCAACATAGCCTTCATGATATTTATGTTCATGGTAGATTATATCCTACTCATGCTTGTACTAGATGTGAATTAATTTTAATGCATGTTTATGACTGTTGTCGCTCTCTTAGTTGGTCGCTTCCCAGTCTTTTGCTAGCCTTCACCTGTACTAAGCGGGAATACTGCTTGTGCATCCAAACTCCTTAAACCCCAAAGTTGTTCCATATGAGTCCACTATACCTTCCTATATGCGGTATTTACTTGCCGTTCCAAGTAAATTTGTATGTGCCAAACTCGAACCTTCAAATGAAATTTTGTTTTGTATGCTCGAGCATCTCATGTTACAACTAGGGATGCCTATATCTTCCATGCTAGGTGGGTTATTGTCACGAGGAGTGGACTCCGCTCCTCATTCACGAGAAAGGGCCGGTAACCGGGATGCCCAGTCCCAGGATCCAAAAAGATCAAAGCAAATCAAAATAATTAAACAAAACTCCCCAGGGCTGTTGTATGTTGGAGGCACTCGTTGTTTCAAGCAAGCCATGGATTGATGCTTTTTGGTGGTTGGGGGAGTATAAATCTTTACCATTCTGTTTGGGAACTGCCTATAATGCATGTAGTATGGAAGATACAGCCATCTCATAGTCGTTGCGTTAACAACGAAAGTATGCCGCTCAAAATGTTATTCAATCTCTATTTTAAAATCGACCTTTGGCACCTCTACAAATCCCTGCTTCCCTCTGTGAAGGGCCTATCTATTTACTTTTATGTTGAGTCATCACCCTTCTTATTAAAAAGCACCCGCTGGAGAGCACATTGTCATTTGCATTCATTACTATTTGTTTAAATTGGGTATGACTTGACTGGATCTCTTTTACCATGAATTACAATGTTTAGTCAGTCCTTGATCTTTAAAGGTGCTCTGCATTTATGTTTTGCGGTCTCAGAAAGGGCTAGCGAGATACCATCTTGTTATATCATGTTATGATTATTTTGAGAAAGTGTTGTCATCCAAGTTTTATTATTATGGCTCGCTAGCTGATTATATTATTGATATAAGTAATTGTGAGACCTAGGTGTTATTGTTAGTATGGTTAGTTCATAATATTTGCTGAAACTTGAATGCTGGCTTTTCATGTTACAACAACAAGAGCAAACAGAGTTTGTAAAGTTTTTCTTTATCATTTTCAGTTTATCCACTGAATTGCTTGAGGACAAGCAAAGGTTTAAGCTTTGGGGAGTTGATACGTCTCCAACGTATCTACTTTTCCAAACACTTTTGCCCTTGTTTTGGACTCTAACTTGCATGATTTGAAAGAAACTAACCCGGACTGACACTGTTTTCAACAGAACTGCCATGATGTTGTTTTATGTGTAGAAAAGAGAAGTTCTCGGAATGTCCTAGAAATCCACGGAGGCACTTTTTGGAATTAATAAGAATTTTTGGGGAAAGAATTAATACCAGGGGGCCCACAGGCTGTCCACGAGACAGGGGGTGCTCCCCCCTAGGGCGCGCCCTCCTATCTCGTGGGCCCCCTGGACCTCCACCGACCTCAACTCCAACTCCATATATTCACGTTCGGGGAGAAAAAAAATCAGAGAGAAAGTTTCATCATGTTTGACGACACGGAGCCGCCGCCAAGCCCTAATCTCTCTCGGGAGGGCTGATCTGGAGTCTGTTCGGGGCTCCGGAGAGGGGGATTCGTCACCGTCATCATCATCAACCATCCTCCATCACCAATTTCATGATGCTCACTGTCGGTGTCAAAACCGGCGGATCTCGGGTAGGGGGTCCCGATCTGTGCGTCAAGGCCGATGGTAACAAGAAGTAAGGGACACAGGTCTTTACCCAGGTTCGGGCCCTCTCGATGGAGGTAAAACCCTACTTCCTGCTTGATTAATATTGATGATATGGGTAGTACAAGAGTAGATATACCTCGAGATCGTAGAGGCTAAACCCTAGGAGCTAGCCTATGATGGTATGAATGTAATTGTGATCGGCCTTCTAAGGACCAACCTCTCCGGTTTATATAGACACCGGAGAGGGATAGGGTTTACATGGAGTCGGTTACAAGGAAGGCAATATAATATCCGGATCACCAAGCTTGCCTTCCATGCCAAGGAAAGTCCCACCCGGACAAGGACCAAAGTCTTGAGTCTTGCATCTTCACGCTTCAATAGTCCGGACGTTGTACACAGTCTGGCTGTCTGGATACCCCCTAATCCAGGACTCCCTGAGTAGCCCCTGAACCAGGCTTCAATGACGACGAGTCCAGCACGCAGTATTGTCTTCGGCATTGCAAGGCGGGTTCCTCCTCCGAATACTCCAAAATGGTTATCGAACACGTAGACCGTGTCCGGATCTGCAAGATGATCTTCACATACCACCGTAGAGAGAATGATATTTCACAAATGCAATCTGCTGACAACTTTTTCTAATGATGTGACATGTTATTACGGTCGGATCACTATTCGAACCGTTTCCCCACAACCAACTACAACGCATATCACGAGGCGGTTTCTGTGACACGTCTTGTCAAAGCAGAGATCATGTCCCCTTATTACGGGATTCTCACCAATACGGGTATGGGTAATCTCACCACGCCATTAACCGTGGCGCTTGGGAAACAAGCGATTCCCAACGGGCAAGTGGGGAGGCGCACCGCTTCCGGCGCCTCTATAATGGGATAAGATTCCCCCATTTTCATCCACGCGTTCTTCCTCCTTTGCCCACTCTTGCCCCCTCGAGCTCTAGCGCCCAAGCCCAAGTCTTCCCCGCACAGCAAAACATGTCCGGAGTAGGAGGCAAGTGGGTGGCTTCCACCGTCAAGGAGGAACACATCACCAATCTTCGGGCGACCAGATACTTGGCCGCGGACATAGCGCACCATCTACTAGATGCCGGGCAGGTCATTCCGACCCCAGGACCCCACGAGAGGGTCGTATTCGTCGCCCACTTCGTCCGTGGACTGGGATTCCCACTCCATCCCTTCGTCCGCGGGCTTATGTTCTACTACGGGCTAGATTTCCACGATCTGGCCCCGAATTTCGTCCTCAACATCTCGGCGTTCATTGTCGTGTGCGAGGCTTTCCTCCGCATCCGGCCTCACTTCAGCCTATGGCTGCAAACCTTCTGCGTGAAGCCGAAGGTGGTAAGAGGCCAACAGGCGGAGTGCAGAGGGGCCATGGTGGGTAGAATGCCCAACGTCACATGGCTTGACGGATCCTTTGCGGAGACCGTAAAAGGGTGGCAATCGGGGTGGTTCTACATCACCGAGCCGCGCGTCACCAACTGGGCGGCGGCCCCCGAGTTTCGGTCCGGAGCCCCCATGCAGCTTACCTCCTGAGAGAGGAAGGGCCTGTCCTGGGGCGATTCTGCGGAGCTGGCCAGACTCCAAACATGCGTCAAAAGCATGAAGGACAAGAACATCAAGCTTGTCAATGTGATCCAAGTCATGCTCGTTCGCCGAATCTTCCCCTGCCAGAGGCGGGCAGTCAATCTGTGGGAGTTCGTCCCCACCGAGCATCGGACGCTCCAGAGGCTCTACGACATGACGCACAAAGGCGCATGGAAGGAATTGTTCAAGGCCTTCGAAGTGCCTCCTCCGACATCTGAGGACTGCGGGCTTCACGCCGCGTGGGCTCCTAGGCCGGTGAGTTCTTAGACCGACACCGGACACAGTTCTTCCTGATATATTCACGGAGTGCCTTAAGTAGTTATGTATATTTATTTTAGGATTACGTGGAGACAGCGGAGCGGGTTTACTGCCCGGCACCGCTGCCAGAAGACCCATCAGATGTTCTCCTGACGGAGATGCTGGTCCCGGCGCCGTACAATGTACCGGAGAAGAAGGCCGAGAAGAAGGCCCCGGGGATCCGAAAGGGTCTCCAGCGTAAGGTTGTACCGAAAGCCTCGTCCGAAGACGACGAGGCGGACTCCTCCCACGAAGGGGAGGAGGAAGAAGAAGAATACGCCCCATCCGGAAAGGATGAGGGATCCGGGGAGGCAGGCCCGGGGGTCGGAAAAGCTCCTCGGTGCAGGACCGTCATTCCCCTGTCGTCCGATAACGACGAGTCGGATTCCTCCTGCGGAGGCGGGGGGAATCAGGAAGAGATCCTACCTTCCCCCACCAGGGGGGAGAAGAAGAGAAAAGCCGCCCCAGGAGGGGAGGCTGGGGCGTCCAAGAAGGGGAAGGGGCCCCTTCCGGACTACTCTGCCACGGCCGCTCTCAGCGAGGAGGGGTGGCTGCCCAGGGGGAAGCCCCTAGCGCGATCTTAAGTGTTCGCACTCTATCATGACTTCATTTCACCGTTTTTGTATTTATAATGCCGAACATATGTGCAGCCGGCCAGGGATCACCCCGAGGTATCCTCCTCCGGGTCCCTGAGCAATTCGGAGATGAATTCGCTTCCGACGGCCACCACTTCTCAACCCGCGGATGACATGGAGGTGTTGTCCCAAAGGCTCCCAGAGCAGGGGGACGTGACCCTGGAGACGCCCCGAGGCGGGGTCCCAGTCGTCGGACACGCGGGTTTCAAGATCCCTGCGGATCGTGTGGACGAGAGCCACGGCCAGCCGGGCTCTTAGCCGAACACAATTCCGGAACCTTCGATGGTTCCAGACTCAGGCAGGCGACCCCTTGCTAAGGAGGGCGAGCCGTCTGCGTCACGGACTTCCATTGTGCATGAGGCGCTGGATGGTCTGCTGGAAGCGCTTTGCGGCGCTTCCCTGGATGAAGGGCACTATACTCTTATGAGTACGGTGATTCGGAAGGTTTCGTCCGCCAAGAGCGGACTAACCGAAGCTTGCACCAGCCTCCTAACAGGCTTCGAGGTGAGTAATAAATATGTGCAAAATTACCACCCGATAGGTAGTAGCTCCTGATACTCTATTTAGCGTTCAGAAAGAAAAGCCGAGCAGAGGGTCAATTAAAATCCGCAGGAGTTTAATGATAAGTATTGTTTTGAATAAGCAGGCTGTGCTGCTTGCTGCTGCTGCCCATACTGCCGAGGTTGCCGATCTAAAACGAGACTTGGAGCAGGCGCAGGGGGAGATTGACCTTACGAAGAGGCAGCTCGAAGAGAACAAGGGTAAGTAATTCCCATTCTTATGTCTTTAGAGGATAGGCAGAATTGGTGGGTCTAACAACTAAGTGTCGTGACCGTGTAACAGGGGCCCCCCGCCAAAGTGGCGGCCCTGAAGAAGGCACTATCCGAGGCCGAAGACAAGGCAGCCTCGGAGTGTAAGGAGCGCGAAAAGCAAAGTGCTAGGGTAGGTGAGGTACAACATGAGCTCCAGGACCTCGACAAGAAATGCAAGTCCGTGGAGCAAGATCTGAAGGCAAAAGAGGCCGAGATTGCGAAGGCCCTTATAAGCTTAAAAGATGCCAAGGCCGAAGCCGAGAAAGCACAGCAGGAGATCCAGGAGGCCAAGAATATAGCAGCGGGTAAGAAGTTCTTTATGCAAAGCAAACATGTGGAGGAGGCGTTTCTTTTACTTACTCAAATTCGGAGCTCTCCAGGGGCATTTGCAGATCTACCACGCAGCGTATCAGACGCTGCGGAGTTCTACCGTGCCCAGGAGGGGAACTCAACGGAGAAGCTGTTCTGGTCCCAGTATGCTGGGGCCGAACACCCGATGCCTCTGAGTGACCAACTGAAGTAGTTGGTCGAACTCCACAGGGCAGCCGAACTGGCTATGAAGGGGTTCATAGTCCGGATGTGGCCTGGTGAGCTCACGCCCAGTAGCTACTTCGGCCTGATCAAGCGGATGATAGATGCCTGCCTGCGGCTTGAGGTGATCAAGCGATCCGTGTGCATTGAGGGTGGCTGCCAGGCCCTTGCCCGCGTCAAAGTGCATTGGGTCAAGGACGGACCGCCGGAGGGCAAGGCGCATCGCCATCCCGAGATGTACTATGATGGCGTTATGGAGGGTGCTTGCCTCGTGGCTGACGAATGTACCAAGGACACCATTTTTGAATGAATTCGCTTCTGTCATGGTTGTATTTTAAGGACGAAGTTACTTGCGCTATGTAGCGCTTTTGTTATTTAAAATATTACCTTCTGTGCGGCTGTTTATAAAATCCTGAAAGTAGGCCAGTCGTCGGCTTCCGCCCCCACGCGACTAGCACTGGGGTGTTCGTGGAAAACCCGAACACTCTTTATCCAAATGTTTGGTCCCTTAAGGAGGTGTCCAGCGCAGTGAACGAGGCAATCGGACTATGCGGCTTTATAACTTTCACTTAGCCATAGAAGTCTACAATTTTAAATTTCGGTGAAGCCCCTAGAATCCGGAAGGCCGAATTGGGGCGCTATATACGCCTTAGTCGGACAAAGCCGATTTATCGCCTAAAGCGGAAAATCTTTAAGGATTTTAGTACCTCTCGAACAGCGACCAATTCTCGCCACATCATGCCGGTCAGTTTTCGGCTTTATCTATTGAGGTGCTCGCCCGGAAGAACCGGGACACAATCGCAGTAGTTCTCCCTGCGCTACCTTAGCCGATATAACGGAACATAAGGCACAAAACAAGGGAGCCGGGCTATCCCAACTGTAGACCCAAGACATGATTTGGAGCTGATGCATATAGTGCTATAAGTTCGGGGTGCCGCACTATTGAAAGTGTTTGGACTTTTAGTTGCCATATTACGGGGCGTCATAAGAAGCCCCTGGCGAACTGGCCGTACCGAGGCGTACGGATGTAATACCAAATTAACATTTATAAGAGAAGAATACTCGAATAAGGATAATAAGCTGACGCTATATATATTCTCCATTTGATGAAAAATACATTTAAGCGTATGTTTACAATGGATGCATTAGGCAGAGACAAAAATAGGACTATTTGACATGTCCTGTCCAGGGGCAAGCCGTGTGCAGATAGATGAAGCAGGTATAGTGATCGTGAATAGATTCCACCTGGGTATTTCCTTCTACGCACAATGTCTATTGCCTCCTTGGGTGTCTCTTCCATATGAGTCCGGCAATTCGGCTCTTCTAAGGATACTACACTAACGCAGTGTCCTGAAAGGTAAAAAGGAAAGGGTGAAGGTATTTAGCGATTACCCGCATTATCGACTGGGTCGTTGATGCGCCTCCGCCTATGCCCAAGGTATCTTGAGTGTGTAATTGTGTACGCGTGGCACGAATGCTGCTTTGGAGGGGCTTGAGCGGAGGCCGGACTGCTAATCACGATCTTGACATTCGTGTTGATCCTGTTGTAGGGTGCTCCGGACATGTTTGACAGTGCTCGAAGTTGTCGCCGGATTGGTTTGTCAGAGGAGGCCGCATTGTACTTCTGCCGCGAGGACTGCCGTATGCTCTTCTGTTCAAAGGGAGCGGTCCGTATTTTCGTTGACAGTGATGACCCCGCGCGGTCCCGGCATCTTGAGCTTGAGATATGCATAGTGTGGCACTGCATTGAATCTTGCGAATGCGGTTCGTCCGAGCAGGGCGTGGTAGCCACTGCGGAAAGGGACGATTTCAAAGATCAGCTCTTCGCTCCTGAAGTTGTCTGGGGATCCAAAGACCACTTCCAATGTTATAGAACCCGTACAGCGGGCCTCTACTCCAGGAACAACACCTTTAAAGGTGGTCTTGGTGGGCTTGATCCTTGAAGGGTCAATGGCCATCTTGCGCACTGTGTTCTGATAAAGCAGGTTCAGGCTGTTGCCGCCGTCCATAAGGACACGCGTGAGGTGGAATCTGTCGATGATTGGGTGTAAGACCAATGCGGCTGAGCGACCGTGACGGATGCTGGTAGGGTGATCCCTACGATCAAAGGTGATCGGACAAGCCGACCATGGGTTGAACTTGGGGGCGACTGGCTCCATCGCATAGACGTCCCGTAGTGCCCGCTTCCATTCCCGCTTGGGGATGTGGGTGGCGTAGATCATATTGACCGTTTTCA
>NC_041385.1:318010741-318059224 GCF_002162155.2 Triticum dicoccoides | reverse complement strand
TGGGGCTCATCGTCGTCGTCGCTGTGTAGCCCCTTGTCCTTGTTTTCGGCGTTTATCTTGCCAGCTTGTTTGAACACCCATCAGTCTCTATTGGTGTGGTTGGCTGGTTTGTCCGTTGTGCCGTGAATTTGGCACGAGCGCTCTAGTATGCGGTCTAGACTGGACGGTACCTGATTATTTCTTTTGAACGACTTTTTCCGCTGTCCGGATTTAGGTCCGCTGAATCCGGCGTTGACTGTCGTGTCTTCCGTGCTGTCGCCGTTGTTCCATCTCTTATGTCGGTTGCACCGTGGCTTGCCGTTAGCATCGCGGCCGTCCGAAGTGCCGGAATGTGGCGTGGTGCCGCTACGAGCCAACCAGCTATCCTCACCGGCACAAAAACGGGTCATTAGGGTTGTGAGAGCTGCCATAGAATTGGGTTTTTCCTGGCCGAGGTGTCGAGCGAGCCACTCGTCACGGATATTATGCTTAAAAGCCGCCAAGTCGACTATTTGGTTCTTTTTAGTGAGGAACCGAGTCCAGAATTTTCGGGCTGACTCTCCGGGCTGTTGAGTAATGTGGCTCAGGTCATCAGCGTCTGGTGGTCGCACATATGTGCCCTGTAAGTTGTCAAGGAATGCATCTTCCATGTTTTCCCAACTGCCGATGGAATTTGCCAACAGGCTGTTTAACCAGTGCCGGGCTGGTCCTTTGAGCTTAAGGGGGAGATATTTGATGGCGTGTAGATCATCTCCGCGGGCCATGTGAATGTGGAGAAGGAAATCTTCGATCCATACTGCGGGGTCTATTGTGCCATCATATGATTCGATGTTTACGGGTTTGAACCCTTCTGTGAATTCATGATCCATTACTTCGTCCGTGAAGCAGAGGGGGTGTGCGGTGCCTCTGTGCCGGCTATGTGGCTACGCAGGTCGGATTGGTATGGGTTGCCATGTTCGGCCCGGCCGGATTTATTGATGATGTATCCGGCGTGACGGTCATCGTCGTGCGCTGTGGCGCGCCCCCTCGATCCGTAGATCGATCTAGGCTGTCCTGCTTTATTTTCCAAAATATCTTGCAGGTCGTGCCTGTTGCCCTGAGCCGTAGTGTATCGGCGTGGGGGTGCGGGCTGGTATCTGGGCTGGTATCCCGTTTTGTCCTGGCCACGGGGTGGCCGGTCAACCGCTTGGCGTTCGAGTCCATATTCCTCGGCCGCCAGGACTTCAGTCCATCTATCTGTGAGCAGGTCCTGATCAGCTTGTAGTTGCTGCTGCTTCTTCTTCAGGCTCCTTGCAGTGGCTATAAGCCTACACTTGAAGCGCTCCTGCTCCACGGGATCCTCAGGTACGCCGAACTCGTCATCGCCGAGGCTGATCTCGTCTTCAGAGGGCATGTAGTTGTCCTCCTCCGGGTATGCATCTGTCGCCTGTTCTTCTGGGTTGACCTGCTCGTCTTCCTGTTCGGCCAGCTCAAAGGCGGGCTGATCAGGGTCATATTCTTCTTCGGCGCCCTCCGGATTATTTTCGCCTCCGGGGCCGGTGTAGCTATGGCGGGGCTTGGGGCGGCGCCGACGACGCCCATTCTTTGATTTTCTTCTCGAGGGGTTGTCCTCCGTTGCCTCGTCGCCATTAGTTTCCTTCGGAGTGTCCACCATATATATATCATATGAGGAGGTGGCCGTCCACCGCCCGGTGAGTGGTGGCTCCTGTGATTCTCCTACATCGTCGTCCATACCGTCGATGTCTTCGGAGTCGAAGTCAAGCACGTCGGTTAGATCATCGATCGTGGCAATGAAGTGGGCGGTGGGTGGGCAACGAATTCCGTCGTTGTCTGCTTCCCACTCGAGCCGGACATAGTTCGGCCCGGAGTCTCCTGACAAGGAGAGAGACTTCAATAAGTCCAGCATGTCACCAAAGGGCGAGTGCTAAAAAACATCCGCCGCGGTGAACTCTATCACCGGAGCCCAACCAGGATCGGCGGGCTCGGGGGCGCGCGGACTGGAACCTGCGTCAGGATATGAACCGGGGGTCCGGAATCACAGGTTCCCTCTGAGGTGAAACCTGTGTTCGGCTCCATCGCCGATGAAGGTACGGCCTGAGGAGCGAGGTCCAGCCCACCGTCCTTAGGTGAAGCGACATGTCCCGGATTTATATCCAAGGCTTCTGCCGGGATGATATCCTGAGCGACATCTGACAGGTCTAAGCCGTGCTCATTGCGACTATTCGGCGCTTCTAGCGCTGGTCCGAATCCGTCGAAGATCAAGTCTCCGCGGATATCCTCCGTGTAGTTCAGGTTTCCGAACCTTATTTGATGGCCGGGGGTATAGCTATCGATCTGCTCCAAGTGGCCAAGCGACTTGGCGCGCAGCGCGAAGCCGCCAAACACGAAGATCTGTCCGGGGAGGAAAGTCTCACCCTGGACAGCGTCATCAATGACGATTGAAGGAGCCATCGAGCCTGACGGCAACGTCACAGAGGAACTCTCAATGAAAGCATCACTGTCGGTGTCAAAACCGGCGGATCTCGGGTAGGGGGTCCCGATCCGTGCGTCAAGGCCGATGGTAACAAGAAGTAAAGGACACAGGTGTTTACCCAGGTTCGGGCCCTCTCGATGGAGGTAAAACCCTACTTCCTGCTTGATTAATATTGATGATATGGGTAGTACAAGCGTAGATCTACCACGAGATCGTAGAGGCTAAACCCTAGGAGCTAGCCTATGATGGTATGAATGTAATTGTGATCGGCCTTCTAAGGACCAACCTCTCCGGTTTATATAGACACCGGAGAGGGCTAGGGTTTACATGGAGTCGGTTACAAGGCAGGAAATATAATATCTGGATCGCCAAGCTTGCCTTCCACGCCAAGGAAAGTCCCATCCGGACACGGACCGAAGTCTTGAGTCTTGCATCTTCACGCTTCAATAGTCCGGACGTTGTACATAGTCCGGCTGTCCGGATACCCCCTAATCCAGGACTCCCTCACTCACCACCGTGCGTGAGTAATTCCATTGTAGGCTTGCTGGACGGTGATGGGTTGGATGAGATTTACCATGTAATCAAGTTAGTTTTGTTAGGGTTTGATCCCTGGCGAGGGAGTTCCGGACTAGGGGGTGTCCGGATAGCCGAACTATCATCATCGGCCGGACTCCAAGACTATGAAGATACAAGATTGAAGGCTTCGTCCCGTGTCCGAATGGGACTTTCCTTGGCGTGGAAGGCAAGCTTGGCGATACGGATATGTAGATTTCCTACCATTGTAACCGACTCTGTGTAACCCTAGCCCTCTCCGGTGTCTATATAAACCGGATGGCTTTAGTCCATAGGACGAACAACAATGATACCATAGGCTAGCTTCTAGGGTTTAGCCTCCTTGATATCGTGGTAGATCCACTCTTGTAACACACATCATCAATATTAATCAAGCAGGACGTAGGGTTTTACCTCCATCGAGAGGGCCCGAACCTGGGTAAAACATCGTGTCCCTTGTCTCCTGTTACCATCCGCCTAGACGCACAGTTCGGGACCCCTTACCCGAGATCCGCCGGTTTTGACACCGACATTGGTGCTTTCATTGAGAGTTCCTCTGTGTCGTCACGGATAGGCTCGATGGCTTCTTCGACCATCATCAACGACGTAGTTCAGGGTGAGACCTTTCTCCCCGGACTGATCTTCGTATTCGGCGGCTTTGCACTGCGGGCCAATTCGCTTGGCCATCTGGAGCAGATCGAAAGCCACGCCCCTGGCCGTCAGGTCAGATTTGGAAGTTTGAACTTCACGGCTGACATCCGCAGGGACTTGATCCTCGATGGAGTCGAGCCACAGCCGAGCGTGCCGCACTGTCACGGTGAGCATGATTTAGCTCTGCAGCCGGACAGTACCCTGGAGGCCGCACTCGAACCCGCTCCGATCTTCAATTCGGAGCCGGCTGTGCAGATCGGGGACGGATGGCTAGACACCGCCTCGGGGGCTGCGACCTCTACGGCGATAGAGCCGAACACTGATCTTGTCCCTCATAAAGCTCGTGGCTCCGAGGTGCCGGTCTCCTTGCCGGACTTCAAACCTCCTGCGCCCCCTCCGATCGAATCCGATTGGGCGCCGGTCATAGAGTTCACCGCAGCGGACATCTTTCAACTCTCACCTTTTGGCGACATCTTGAGTTCGCTAAAGTATCTCTCGTTATCAGGAGAGCCTTGGCCGGACTACAGTCAGGAAGGTTGGGATGCGGACGATGAAGAAATTCAAAGCCCACCCACCACCCACTTGGTAGCCGCTGTCGACGATCTAACCGACATGTTAAACTATGACTCCAAAGACATCGACGGTATGGACGACGATGCCGGAGACGACCAAGAACAAGCGCCTATCGGGCACGGGAAAGCCACCCCATCTCATGACGTATACAGGGTGGATACACCAAAAGGAAGCGATAATGAGGAAAAGCGGGACGTGGCGAAGGACAACTCCCCCAACAAACAACCAAAGCGGCGACGCAGGCGCTGCCCGAAGACCGGCATCGATAAAAACGGCACCCATACGGACCCGGCCCTAGAGCAGGGCGAGGCAGTGGACGACGCACATGTCAACAAGCAGCCAGCCGAACATAAACTGGACAAGCAACCCATCCCCAGCGAAGATGATCTCACATCACCAGAACATATGAATCTTCATAAAAGGCTCGTCGCCACTGCAAGTAGTTTGAAGAAGCAAAAGCGGAAGCTCAAAACAGCGGAGGACGCACTCAGAATGAGATGGAGCAAAGTACTCAACAGCGCAGATAAACATGGCGCTAGTCACCAGACAAAGAGCTACCCGAAGCGCAAGCTGTTGCCCGAATTTGACGAGGAGGCCTTAGAGCCCCCGCAGTAAAAAAAGAAAGAAGCCGCCTGGCCGGATAGACGACCAGATGACAAGCCAAGAGCAACAAGGGGCGCCGCACACAAGCCGGCACACGATCAGCATAAAGATCATCGGAAAAAGAACGACCCAGTCAGGTCTATTTATGGGCCAAAAAAGAAGACTCCAGGAAGGAACATAAACCGCCAAGAATTTGAAGACAATGGCACACCCAAATACAGGAGCTCCGCACACCCACTATGTTTCACCGACGAGGTACTGGATCATGGATTTCCAGCGGGATTCAAACCCGTAAACATAGAAGCATACGACGGAACAATAGACCCCGGAGTCTGGATTGAGAATTACATCCTACACATACATATGGCCAGAGGAGACGATCTCCATGCCATAAAATACCTACCCCTCAAGCTCAAAGGGCCAGCTCGGCATTGGCTTAAAAGCCTCCCAGAAAATACCATTGGAAGTTCGGAAGAGCTTGAGGATGCGTTTTGAGCAAATTTTCAGGGGACCTATGTCCGTCCTCTGGATGCAGACGATTTAAGTCACATAACTCAACAGCCCGGAGAGTCAGCACACAAATTCTGGAACAGGTTCCTCACTAAAAAGAACCAAATAGTCGACTGTCCGGACGCTGAAGCCTTAGCAGCCTTTAAACACAACGTCCGAGACGAATGGCTGGCCAGACACCTCGGCCAGGAAAAACCAAGAACAATGGCCGCACTAACAAGCCTCATGACCCGCTTTTGTGCAGGGGAAGATAGCTGGCTGGCTAGGTGCAACACCAGCGACCCGAGTACATCCAAAGTTAGGTATGGAAATGGGAAATCACGATACAGAAAAGATCAGCGCCGGAATAAGGAAAAAGGCCTGAATAGTACGGCGGTCAACTCCGGATTCAAAAGTTGTCGGCCGAACAACAAAACACTGCCCCTCAAGGACAACAGTGACGAGCTATCCAACCTAAATAAGATTCTGGACAGACTATGTCAAATACATGGTACCCCCGGGAAGCCTGCAAACCATACCCACAGAGATTGTTGGGTCTTCAAACAGTCCGACCGACTTAATGCGAACACAAGGGGCTCGACACACCAAGCGAAAGTGACGAAGCCCAAAAGCAGCACTCCGGAAAACAGAAGACTTTCCCACTAGAAGTAAAAACAGTGAACTCACTTCATGTGATAACACGAAAAGACAGCGCGACACCTGCAATACCAGGACACCGGCCGCAGAATGGGGATAGACCACACCAAAATTCTCCATAGCAGCACTTCCTTTAAAGGAGTGATGCCAGGCCTTTAAGCCAATTATACAGGCTCTGTACCACTAGAGGTTGTGTTTGGTTCATCTGACAACCTTCGTCGCGAAAAGCTCACTACCCATCGCCCCAGTCAAACAGTAGCCCTTAAGCACTACTGGGGCGCGCAGCTTTCGCCAGCCCTAACGTAATACCACATTACGCGTTTTTTACGCTTAAAAATGCCCGGTCAACGTGGCATAATTTCATTAAAAAGTAACTCTGAGTGTTCCTCGACCACGGAGAACGTGAGACTGCCTCGACAGCCACACACTAATCAGACCTCGCGGGTCAAAGCCCCTAAAAACAGGTCATTCAGACCTCGGACATGGTTAGGCGAGTCCGGCAAGGGGCTTCCCAGCCGCATATCCCCTTTATAAGGGGTTGCGTGTATAAATGATGAGAGCCAATAAAGCTCAATTTTCTTCCTTTTATTCTATTTTTATACAACCTCTGCACGATATTTCTTGGAAACTAAGTCCTTCTCTTTTACAGATGAAGCACGTGCTACACCCGTCCAGGATACAGCACAACGGAGACACAGGCGCAGACGTGCAGCAGGGACCCGTTGCAAGGATTCTTTTCAGATTAAGACCCTGCGTGAACCTTTCTTACTGTCTCTTGTTGATACACATCCCCCGGTTTCAAACCATAACCGAGGAGGAGGCTGGCGTTTTGGCATCGGCCGCGTCAGAAGTTCCCGCCTGAACCTGGACACTAGGGGCTTAGGGCATCGTTCTACCCAGTATCATAAAGACCGAACACCTCAGGGAGTGTTCGGCGTCTCGAGTTAGGCCTTATATGCATCAGCTTCGAATCATGTCTTTGGTCAAATGTTGGGTTTGCCCGGCTCCTGTGTTTTGCTGCCTTACGTTCCGTATCATCGGCTAACGCGGCACCAGGAGAACTACTGCGATTGTGCCCCGGTTCGGTCGGGCAAGCACCTCAGTAGAGAAAGCCGAAAACTGACTGTCATGATATAGCGAGAGACTGGTCAACCACTCAATCGACCACTGAAATGTTTAGAATTCCTCCGCTTTGACGAAGGACCGCTTCCCGGTCAGGCACATACGCGCCACGAAGTTCGGAGAGGAGCGGTGCCGCTAGGGGCTATATAGTAGCCCCACATTCAAGCTCCTATGGCTAAGTGAAAGTAATAAAGCATTATAGTCCGGTTGCCTAGTTTGCTACGCTATCACCTCCCTACAAGGACCAAGATGTTGGATTAAGTGTGAAAAAGCGCTTTTCTTTTTGCAAACACCCCCACACCATGTGCGTGGGGGCTGAAGCCGAAGACTGCAACTTTCAGGTTATTCATACATATACGGCCTCACATGAGATAGTTCAATACTTGAACACACAAGTATAAAAAGTTATTGCATTATAAACATGATCTCAGAAATCATACATGTCATTCAGACATAACATCTTTCGAGCACTGCGACTCTATTATACGAGCGCCCTGCAGGACTTCCTCAAAATAGTGCTCGGTGGGGAATCGGCTTTTGTCCGAACCCCGGGATGCAACAGCGGTGGCATCCATCTCCGCCCAGTATGTCTTACCACGGGCGAGAGCCATCTGTGCACCTTCTATGCATGCCGACCGCTTCATCGCCCCAATACGCGACACCGCCCCAAGGAATTGCTGCAACAAGCCAAAATAACTCTTCGGCTTGGGCCTTTTCGGCCACAGATGAGTGACCACATCCGTCATGGCTAGTCCGGACAATCTATTCAGCTCAGCCCACTCAACCAGCCGATCACTCAATGGAAGTGGACGCTTCGGACTATGGAATTGAGACCAGAAAAGCTCTTCCATTTCATGTTCCTCCTGGCTTCGAAAGTGCACGACTGCGTCCGCCGCACTCACCGCCAAGTCCAGATAAGGATCCTCCGCACCGTACAATCGGCCTAGCTGAGCATACTTCAGATCCGTGAACTTCCTACGCAGCATAAAGGGCTTTCCAGCCACAATGTCTTCGACCTGACGTAGTTCCTCCTTCATAGCCCGCATCGCACTACGTGCATCCTTGGCTTCGGCGTCAGCCTTCTTCAGGTCCTCTTGCTCCACTCGGCGTTCTCCTTCAAGAACCTCCAGGCGGTCGGTAGCAACTTTTAATTTCGTGGCCATTCCGGCCATCTCCTCCCTGCTTCGGCAGTGAGCAGCCTTCTCGGCTTTCAGCTCTTCCGCTGCCTTCGAGGCAGCCGCCTCGCTTTTTCTGGCTTGCTCCTTGGCCCGAGCAAGTTCTTCTCGAAGGCCTTCCACAGCAGCAGCACCATCTGCATCAAGCATACAAATTGTAAGGAATGGGCGTCAGCTCCCTTACTAGGCGACCGCGGAGCAACCACATACCTTGTGACTCATCAAGTCGTTTATTAACCAGCGAGATGTCCGCATCCGCAACGTCGAGTTGCCTCTTCAGTTCGGCAACTCCATCAGTCCGGCTGGC
The DNA here is from genome assembly GCF_002162155.2 of Triticum dicoccoides. NCBI lineage: Eukaryota > Viridiplantae > Streptophyta > Magnoliopsida > Poales > Poaceae > Triticum > Triticum dicoccoides. The sequence continues at coordinate 318,050,643 of NC_041385.1, read as the reverse complement.
CACCGAACGTTCCGCCACCTGCATAGGAAAGGAGACAATCTATAACTGAGATTATGATCCTCGGCACGCTATCGCTTTCGACAACATACCAAGTCTCAGGGGCTACTATCTATACAGGGCGCACTTCATGTGCAAAACTGTCAAAAGGTATGTCATTTTTTGCGTACCTCAAATCCCGTCAGCAAACTTCCGACGGCCTCACACAACCCGCTTTCGGCGGACGAGATCCTCTCAATCACCATACCCATTAATGTGCGGTGATCTTCTGAGATGGACGCCCTCTTAAGCAAATCTTGCAGCTCCACTGGCCGTACTCCAATGGGTGCCGAACTCTCTGGCCCCGCCGGACTCGGGGAGACCCTCCGCGACGACACCTCAGGGTCATCTGCCCCGCGCGATGGGGCGGCAGATGGAGGCATTTCACTCTCCATCATCTCCGGACGAAGGTCTCCCGAAGATGAGCTGTGCTGAGATGGGCTGAGATCCGAACTACAAGGTGAAAACTTCGGTTAGCCTTAGAAATTAAACAGGGATGTCCACTATTACAAAATCCCCCCTTTTTACTTACGGCTCGCTAGAGGGCTGATTCCTCCGAGGAGACAGTTCGGCCGGGGCTCTTCCCGGCACAAGACCTTCCGGTACAGATTTCTGTCCCCGCTTTGAGGCCTTGGCCTCCGGGTCTTCGGAAGCGGTCCTCTTCTCTCCCTGGAACGAGGGACTCTCGATTCCTCCCTTACTGAAAGCCTCCATGGCTGAGGAGGTAGATCCCTTGTGTCCTCCTTCGCCCTCCTCCGAAGGTGAAACCTCTAACATCTTGATTAACACGGGATCCTGCGTGGTCTCAGGGAGGGGGGCCGGACATCGTATCAGTTTTGCTTGCGCTATCCACTCCTGTCCAAGGGATAGCTGGTTAAAAGGCAAACCCACATTAAATGAATGGACGATGTGTCCGGACACAAGGCTACTTACTTGAGTATCTGGGCGATTGCAGCTTAGGCCAACATCCTCGGTCAATTCCGGACGCATCTCTTGTGATCCGAAGAACAATTTGTACATCTCCGCGGGTGTCAAACCCATGAAGTGTTGAAGAGCTCATGGCCCCTCTGGATTGAATTCCCACAAGCGGAGGGGGCGACGTTTGCAGGGCAGCAGGCGCCGGATCAACATAACCTGTATCACTACGGCCAGATTGATCTCCCTTTCTTGGAGGCCTCGGATCCGGTCCTGCAACAGGGGAACGTCCTTGGATGGTCCCTAGTCACGCCCCTTGTTGACCCATGATGTCAGCCGCTGTGGAGGGCCCGAGCGGAAGACGGGCGGCAGCCTCTGCCTGCTGCCCCTGGGAGCGGTGATATAGAACCACTCCTGTTGCCACAAGCCGAGCTCCTCCTGAAAAGAGCCCTTGGGCCATGGAGCATCGGCCCTCTTGCTTATAACCGCCCCTCCGCACTCTGCCTGACGCACCTCAATCACCTTCGGCTCCACATTGAAGGTTTTGAGCCACAAGCCGAAGTGGGGGGTAGTGCGGAGGAAGGCTTCACAGACGACGATGAATGATGAGATGTGGAGGATAGACTCCGGAGCCAAGTCATGGAATTCCATCACGTAGTAAAACATGAGCCCCCTCATGAAGGGATCCGTCGGGAAGCCTAAACCCCGACGGAGGTGAGACACGAACACGACACTCTCGCCACGCTCGGGAGTAGGAATAACCCGCCCTCGGGCAGGCAGCCTATGCGAAATCTCATAGGTTAAGTACCTGGCGTCTCTTAGCTTTAGCACGTCCTCTTCCGTGACGGAGGAGGGCATCCACCGGCCTCGTAGGTCGGGGTCGGACATTGTCGAAGATCAAAGGTAGCCGAATATGGAGCCTTGGGTGTTGGAACTCGGGGCAAGGGGCGGATTCGATAGAGGATTGAAGGAAAAGAACGGGCCTTGGTCTCATTATAAAGAGGGAGAATACGAAGAGCCGTCCCCGTGACCGTTTGGAACCCGCCTTCGATGGAGGGGGCGTGGTAACGGGCGCGGTTGGGTTACCCACGTCCATATTGATGGGAATCCCGGGATAAGGGGAACACGATCTCTGCTTTGATAAGACGTGCCAAGGAAACCGCCTCGCTAAATGCGCTGAGGTGATACAATAAAAACAATTCGAGTAAAGCTTGGTAATGGTGTGACATCACGCCACAAAATACGTCAGCAGATTGAACTTGTGTAATATTATTCTCTCTATGGTGGTACGTGGAATTTATTTTTGCAGAGCCGGACACTATCCTGGTGTTCACAATCTTCTATAAATTATTCGGAGGAAGAACCCGCCTTGCAATGTCGAAGACAACATGCGCGCCGGACTCATCGTCATTGAAGCCTGGTTCAGGGGCTACTGAGGGAGTTCCGGACTAGGGGGTGTCCGGATAGCCGAACTATCATCATCGGCCGGACTCCAAGACTATGAAGATACAAGATTGAAGACTTCGTCCCGTGTCCGGATGGGACTTTCCTTGGCGTGGAAGGCAAGCTTGGCGATACGGATATGTAGATTTCCTACCATTGTAACCGACTCTATGTAACCCTAGCCCTCTCCAGTGTCTATATAAACCGGATGGCTTTAGTCCATAGGACGAACAACAATGATACCATAGGCTAGCTTCTACGGTTTAGCCTCCTTGATCTCGTGGTAGATCCACTCTTGTAACACACATCATCAATATTAATCAAGCAGGACGTAGGGTTTTACCTCCATCGAGAGGGCCCGAACCTGGGTAAAACATCGTGTCCCTTGTCTCCTGTTACCATCCGCCTAGACGCACAGTTCGGGACCCCCTACCCGAGATCCGCCGGTTTTGACACCGACACCTAGTATCCACTATGTTCTGAGATTGATGTTGCTATGACTTTGCTATGCTTAATGCTTGTCATTAGGGCCCGAGTACCATGATTTCAGATCTGAACCTATTATGTTTTCATGAATATATGTGTGTTCTTGATCCTATCTTGCAAGTCTATAGTCACCTATTACGTGTTATGATCCGACAACCCCGAAGTGACAATAATCGGGATACTTCTCGGTGATGACCGTAGTTTGAGGAGTTCATGTATTCACTATGTGCTAATGCTTTGTTCTGGTTCTCTATTAAAAGGAGACCTTAATATCCCTTAGTTTCCGCTAAGACCCCGCTTCCACGGGAGGGTAGGACAACAGATGTCATGCAAGTTCTTTTCCATAAGCACGTATGACTATTTACGGAATACATGCCTACATTACATTGATGAACTAGAGCTAGTTCTGTGTCACCCTATGTTATAGCTATTACATGAGGAATCGCATCCGGCATAATTATCCATCACTGATCCATTGCCTACGAGCTTTTCACATATTGTTCTTCGCTTATTTACTTTTCCGTTGCTACTATTACAACTACTACAAAAACCCAAAAACATTTATCTTTACTTTTGCTACCGTTACCTTTATTATCATACCACTTTTGCTACTAAATACTTTGCTGCAGATACTAAGTTATCCAGGTGTGGTTGAATTGACAACTCAACTGCTAATACTCAAGAATATTCTTTGGCTCCCCTTGTGTCGAATCAATAAATTTGGGTTGAATACTTTACCCTCGAAAGATGTTGCGATCCCCTACACTTGTGGGTTATCAGTTCGCGCCAACGCTTGTCGATCCTGCACTTCACGTTCAGCTTTACAAACAAGATGGAATAAACGAGTGATATTAGTATACTCCTTATACTCTAGAATGGTCTAAATCCTTCTATTTAATCCACCCATAAAACGTGCAAGCATAGCTTCATTCTCCTCAACAATACCACATCTAATCATGCCAGTTTGTAATTCCTGATAATATTCCTCTACAGAATTTTTTTCCTTGTCTTAAACGCTGCAATTTTTGAAGCAATTCATGTTGATAATATGGTGGAACCCAACGAGTACGCATAGCAGTTTTCAAAGCAGCCCAAGTAGCTGGAATAGGATATAATCTACAATGTTCAGACCACCATACACATGCAAAACTAGTGAAAGCACAAACAGCAGCAGCAACCCGTCTCTCCTCGGGATATTGTAAACATGTAAAACGTTGTCTACTTTCTAACTCCCAAGTAAGATATATATCAAGAACATATCTACCCTCAAACGGTGGAATATTCAATTTTAGTTTAGGAATATGGTCATTACTACCTGAGGTGGTGGTGCAGGCCTACCGTTGCAAATATATACATGAGGTCGACCTGCTGGTGGTGGTGCTAGTGGCTGCACGTAGTTCTGATTTTGATCAACCTCATCTTCGTAATAGTCCTCCACCTATGCAGTAGCAGCAGGAGCTACAGAAGCACCAACAACAGTAGTAGTGGCACCAGAATTTTGTCCTAGCTCAATAGGAATACGTTGTGCTCACCCTACTGTATCGTGGCGTGAAACTGGTGGTGGGAGACGTTTGAGTAATTCATCGAACTTGGCGTCTAACTTGGTGTCAATTGTCTTCTCAATGTCATCCATCTTCTCCATTGCCTTTCCAAAGATGGCCATCACATCTTTCACCTGTTGACCCAACATTTGATGAAACTTATCATGAAGCTCCTTGTTCGTCATGTTCTCCCAGTCAATCTCGTCGGCTTGTGTTCCTGCCATAGTTAGCAGCAATAGAAACAGACAAGAATATGATCCTATAGACTACTGGAAAATGGTGGTGGTGGGGTGTCACAAATCCGTCAAGCAAATCTCAAATTCTTACCAGTTCTTACCCAGCACAGGTGGTGATCGGCAACTGTTGTAGTCAAGACTCTCAAAGCTTGGATAGAGTGATTACCAGGGAGAGTCAAACGCACGACGTAGATGTATGTGGAGTGGGAAGGCTTATAATATGGTAGCAAAAAAGGTGAGCAATAATCAATTCAGAGATGCAAAGTTGAATAAATGCTCAAGAACGGTACTGTGCTGGTCCTAGGCTAGACCGTGCTAGAGACGCGAGCCTAGAACACTAACAAAATCACGGCGATGCACGTAAGCAAGGGAGGAGCACACTCTGAATTATTTTTTCTCTTTTTTTCACTTTTTTTGCACTTTTTCCCTCTTTTTTTGCTCCGCAACAAATTTTTTCCAAAAAATCTACAAATCTTCTAGAAACTGCCTAGCTAGAATTTTCCAGACTTAGTTTTTTTAAACTAGAACTATTTTTCTACTGCGGGTAACACGGAAGTTCGAGAGTCCTTTTCTATCATGACTCGGAGTATGGCGTGATCTCGAAATCCAAAACAGAGTAACAAAATACTGGACTCGGACTAGGACTGGTGGCGGAGATGAATCTAGTGGAACTCGCACTGGTGGCGGAGATGAATCTGGTGGAACTCGGACTAGTGGCGGATATATGTTGCAGGTGGACTCAGATTATCGTGATGGCAGTGGATATGTGGTATATGGCTGCGGTGATGACAATGGTGGTATATAGCAGCAGTGATGACGATGGTGGTATATGGCAGCGGTGATGACGATGGTGGTATATGGCAGCGGTGGCGATGATGGTGGGTATATGGCAGTGGTGACGATGATGACGCGGCGGCGGCGTGACAACTTGTGAATAGAACTCGAAACTCTAAAGGACTAGACACTAAGACCAGCAACTAGACATGACGATGCAACCACAAACTCAACAATGCAAAACCCTAAAAAGATTATGCAAAGGCTCAGATTGGTTCGGATATGAGGAACTAACCCTAATTTTTTTGGCTTTTTTGTGGACTGTAGGTATGAAGAACAGACTCGATCTAAATACGAAAAACTGTAAAATCTCACCGAGCAACCTAGAAATCTGATAACACTTGATAGAAGCAAAGGTGTCCCGTCTTTCGATGAGATGGTGGCTACCGTTTTCTGTGGGAGTCGACCTTGACAATACGACTACGAACGTGCAAGACGTCGCGCCTTAGCAATCGCTAAACCAACTTCCGAGGGGTTATTGACAATGCCGGAGCACGATCAACCTGGCCACGAGGGTCTATTTTCCTGCGAGCAAACAAAGAACAAGCAAGAAACTTAGTTTGCAATCTGGATATTGCGGATATAAGAGGAAAGCTTTATTAATGAAGGTGGGGTTCTGTGACGCCTTTGTCTGGTCGTTGAACACAAATGAAGTACGCAAAGTTGCAGCTATGGTGAACTTTAATCTAAACAAAACCCAAAGTCTAAATGACACCCTAAGGGTTGTATATATGGAGGAAGAGGGGGGAATTTCGTGGCCCTTGGGGAAGGGGTCCGAAACCAACCCTATCTCTTGTTTCCCCACACATACGGACTCTAAAACAGCCTATACGCAAGTATTTCTAAAATACATGGGCTTGGCCCAATAATAAAGTGACGCAACACCTAGAATAGCCTCTGGACGAAAGTTATGAAGTAGCATCTTGTATATTTCGTCCAAGGCTTCATGCACTCATTATAGTGGCTTCAACGTCCTGAAATCTTCACTTGTAACTCCATTTTTGTTCCCCTTGTGCTGAAATCATCACTTGTAACTCCATTTTTGTTCCCCTTGCGCATGCCATCATCTCCATGCTTGTTCTTGCTCCAATGTTCATCCTTCTCCAAGATAGGCCCTTCATTTGTAAGCAAAACAAATGTATCCAATTTAGGCAGCATCATATTCTCATGAACATTAGAATCATTGTAACACCCCAAAAAATTAACCATGAATTGTTTATTAAAATTTTGCCAGGAGATTAAAATTTTTACTTTCTGGATTTTCTTTTGATTTCAGAACCTCTCTTTTCTTTAATATTGTGGAGTATTTACCCCAAGTAAAAACTTTCCAAAAATATTATTGGACTCGTATACCCTCTCTCGAAACATTTATTTATCAGTAGAATTATTTATACAAGTATTTTCCCCGAGCTATAGTTCTCTTGAAATTGATTTTTCATAAGTTTTAGGGCCTCTTTTGCACTGCAACCATTTGATAAATGCATTTAAAATTTTCACCAAAATTTGGGGATGACTTATGATGTCCCTAAATCACTTTTATGCAAAAATATCTTTTATTCATTGGAGATTTTAAGCTCTACCCCTAGTTTTCAAAACTGGTCCAGTTGGTAAAATTGCACTACAACCTATTTAAATATTTCTTTAAAACCTCCACCAAAATTAGGGGAGGTCAGTAGGAGTATATAATTCAATTCTGTGGAAAAACCCACTGGCGTTCTTTGGAACATTTGAGCAAAACATCCTCTTTTGCTCTCTGGACCAGATTGGCCTTTTCTACTGCAACTCCATTTTGTGTTGCTCTGTTGCCCATGATTCTTGTTCCTGCTTATAGTCCTCCCTACCAAACCCTTAAGTCCAAGAGAATGGACCCATTGGAGTATTTTTGGTTCATGAAATAATAACCTTTAGTTTCTGCTCGAAATTGGTTTTCTCAAATATTTGCTCTATCAAGTTTCTGGTTTTGTCCAACTAACCTTGCCACCCTCTTTATCATCTAAAGAGACTAGGATCTAGAGATTTTGGCCACCCCAAGAACTGCCTAGATGCCCCTAGCATTCTGTCGAACACTTTGTGTGCATAGCCAGATTTGGCATGATTTTTAGTTGGCTTTGTGGACTTGATCTTCTGACCTAACTAACTTGTCCACTAAGCTCCTAGCTAGCCCTAACCCAGGCCTGTTAACTACCAGCATCATTTGAGCTCTCTAACATGCGCTGGCATTTCGTCGAGAACCTAGCATGTGGGTGCTGGGCACGCCCAGAGCGCGCGTTTTGCACGTGCGTGCGCACGGGTCGCCACGTCTGGCCCCTGGCCTTTGCTCACCTGCAGAGCCACGCCCATCCTCATCCACTCACCAGCACCCTATAGGCCGCCCCTAGAGCCCCACAGCGCCGCCATCAGGTCGGCCACGGCGGCTAGCGGCCGGCCACAGTGGGTTCCTGCCATGGACGACGCCGCCCAAGCCATACGCATGCGCTAGCTGCCCTCTGGAGCAGCCCGAGCTTCTCCTAGAACGCTTCTGCTAGCGCCCGTCGCCACCACATCACCCTGCAACTATAGAACGGTGGTTCACCGTCGATCCATCCAGCCGTCGTCGGAATCGACCTCACTTGCTATAAATGGAGGCCCCGAGCTCATCCAAACCCCCAGGCAGCTTCAGGCCATCCCTCTGGAGTGCCCCTAGCCGACAATCGATGGGGAGAGGCCGTCTTCCCCATCTCCGGTCAGTTCGGCCGCCGCCATGTTCCAGTCCCGTTCATCACAATCAGGCCCTCCCTCGTCCATCCAGCACCACCACCCGACTCCTCTTGGTCTTGCGGAGCAGCCCAAACCCTCAGCTTCGACGGAGAGCCACCATAGCACGAACCCCCAAATCATCCTGAGGCCACCTCCGTCACGGAGCTCGCCGCTGGCGACTCCCTCCACCCCCGCCAACCTAGCAACTACCGGGAGGACCGCCCTAGACTGGCGGATCCATCCCTGCCCTCAGAACCCTGCGGGGAACCGCCGTTCGTCGACGGCGATCGCCGGAGTCCCGCCTCCGCTCGGGCAGAGGAGAAAGGAGGGAGAGGCGACTGGTCAAACCTGACCAGTGGGCCTCGTGGACCCACTGTCAGTGACCCACGAGCCGGTCCACGCTGGTGTAAGTGGAGGCGTAAACCCAGAGTACGTCTTCGACGTGTTTTTTATTTTAGAAACATTTTTCTTTTTCTGTTTTATTTAAAAGCAGAAATTTGACTAAACTTTGACTGGCTATAACTTTTTAATTATAACTCCAAATGAGTTGATTCTTTTTCCTATCTCTCCCAAATTTCACCTAGTTTATTTTAGGATTTATTTCAAAAATAATTACGAAAAATTTTTGTACTGTTTTTAAAGTTTGTGTTGATTTGAATATTTTTCAAAATAGGACTGTTGGAGAGAGAAGGAAACTTTCAAAAGTTTGGAATGCACCCTGCCTCTCCACAACTTGAAGGCAAGCATTCTAAACCCTGGCATAATATTGTCGTGTGTCGTTTGATACGGTTACGACACCCCTTGTCTCGGAGTTTTTGTTATTTTATGTGATGATATGAACATACTCATAAGTGCATATTGATGATTCCGTGGTATTGGAATTTTATACGTTGTGATAGCAATCACCCTCGTATGCCTTTCATGCCTATCGGAAGAAATCCGGGAAAGCCTATGTCTTGGGTAGACACGAGCTTGTCTCCGGTCTTCATCGAGACGGTTGTGTCCGGTATGGCATAGTAAGGTATGATGAGTGGTGATTCTGTCTGTTGGTTGAAATATATTTGTTATGCTAATCGTGCAGGGAATACTTGAACCCTCCTAAGTCGACCGTAGATCGAGTCTTGTTCTAGTAACCCCCATACTTGTTTCGTACTACCACTTGTCCCTGCCATCGGTAGGGTACGGTTCAGTAAGTTGTCAACCCCTTTCTAGCACACACCGTACAGAGAGGCCATGGTGGAAGATACCGGCTGCATCCGGTAGGCATGCCACCTGTTCCGGGGGCATGGGTGTTTCCGGTTGTAGCCGAGGGGTAGCTCCCCTAGTTTGCGCGCGTTATAAATTTTGTGATCCCATGCTACTCGAGGTTGTAGCCTCCCCACTTAGAGTTTTGCTTAACGAGTGTCGTGGGTGATTCCAGACAATGATAAGTCAGGCTGGTGTGTGCGGTTAGGTGTGTTTTCAATTAAAAGACCATAGACGAAATTAGTCCTGATGGACTAAAGGAATCCGTTACCCGTGGGTAAAGAGTACACCCTCTGCAGAGATTATATCTATTCGAATAGCTGTGTCCATGGTTAAGGACTACAGTCTGGGTTGGGTCAAGTGTCGGTCTTAGTGTCGGTCTTCGGAGGAAAAACTGCTAAAAACAGAACATGGATCATGGCTTGTGACTCATGATGATTATGGTTATTATTATTATGGACTAACCCTTTATATTATTTGAATTATTGAGTATCCTTGGGACGGTTCTACCTCCTGGATATTCACTGTGATTATTCTCTTATAAGCCTTATAAGCCCTTTATGTGGTGTCGCACAGACGCCCGACTGTGGCATGGTTGTTATTGATTTACTTTATAAGCCCTTTATGTGGTGTCGCACAGACGCCCGACTGTGGCATGTTTGTTATTGATTTACTTTATAAGCCCTTTATGTGGTGTCGCACAGACGCCCGACTGTGGCATGCTTTATATCATTATCCTTTTGAGGCATCACTTCAAACACCCGATCGGTGCATTTTATTTCTACTCCATTATTGCATATTCATGTTGCATATAAATAACCTGTGTGCATGCATCAAGGATTTTATTTTGTGACTGACGTTGTGATCATAGAATATTCTAGAGCATGATTATCATTTGTGTATTATACTTGTGTTCATAATGTTTGCGAGTACATTCAAAAGTACTCACTGGCTTGTCCCTGGCTATTGTATTGGCCAGATTTCTTGCTTGGAGAGGAGCGTTGCGGTGACAGCCCCGGAACCTACGCACTGGTGATAGCAGTCTCGCGAAGATAGGAGTTAACCAGGTCAGCTGTTCCTGTGGGAAATGGAGTCCCACAGACACCGATGAACCACAAACCGCTTCCGCCATCAACCACTAGAAACCTTGTGTTGTACTCATAGGCCAGAATGGTCTTGTACTGCATATTATGTACTTTGCTTGGAATTTCTGTATCAAGTTTATGACTCATCAGCTAACAGTAGTCATGGGGCTGGTGAGCACAAGGGCCTTTTTCTGGGAAATTAATATCCCGAAAATCCGGTCCTGACAAACTTGGTATCAGAGCCAGCCTAACCATTGGCTAATCCTATCTTAGCCAGGTCAATAAACCTAGGTTAACCAACCCACCAGACCTTAACCTAACCCCAGCCAAGCTTCTCGTGTAAGATAGCCACACAGTTACCCTGACACCTTTTTAGCAGTCGGTGCCCAACCTATCAGCCTAGCCTATCGATCACGCGCCAGTGACCGACACCTAAATTATCTCATTCGCAAGCGTGTGAAGGAAGACTCCGCCCCCTTTTTGTAACACCCCAAAATTTTAACCTTGTTTTATTAATTAAAAATTTTGCCAGGAAATTAAAAAAAATTCTGGGCTCCCTTTTGATTTTTGGACCATTTCTCTCTCTTGTTATTATGGAGTTTTTCCCAAAATAAAACCTTTCAATATGTTGTTGGACTTGTTTAACCTCTCAAGAAAAACTTTTCCTTTATCAGTAGAACTAATTACTTAAATAATGTGCTTGATCTTTAGTTTCTTGAAAAATGGTTTTTCAAGATTATATGCCCATATTTGAACTACAACCATTTGATAAATTCTCTTAAAATTCCAACCAAAAATTGGAGATGTCAGGTGATGTTTTTAAATCACTTTTATGCAAAAATATATTTTATTCATGAAATATTTTGAGCTCTACACCCAATTTTCTTCTCTGGTCCAGAGGACAATTTTGCACTGCAACTCATTTAAATACTTCTTTCTAGCCTCCACCAAAATTATGGGATGTCAGTAGGAGCATATTATTCCATTATATGCAAAAATCCAGTGATGTTTGAAAAATTTGAGTGAATCATCCTCATCTTCATTCTGGTGCAACTTGGTGATTTGTACTGCAACCATCTTCTAACTTGCTCCTTTACCCTTGAGCTTTCTCTTGCTTGTAGTGCACTTTGCCAAACCCTTAAGTCCAGGAGAGTGGACCCATTGGATGATTCTAAGTGCTTGCATTCATGCCCTCTTCTTTTTGTCAAAAACTGAAGTTTTGCACAACTTGCACTAACAAGTTTTTGGTTTGTACAAACTAACCTCACCACCCTCTTGTCCATCCAAAGAGACACTGATCTGGAGAATTTGGCCACTCCAAGAAAAGCCTAAGTACCTGTGGCATTTTTTCAAACACCTGGAGTGCATGGACAGATTTGACATGAGTTTTGGTTTGTATTGTGGACCTGATCCTCTGACCCAACAGGCATGTCCACTAGCATCCCAGCTACCCATAGACTAAACCTGCTAATCCCCAGCTCCAACCAAGCCACCTAGCAGGCCATGGCATTTCGTCGAGCAGATGGTGGGCGTGCACTGGACGCGCCCAGAGCGCGCCAACTGCAGCCACACATCCGAAACCGCCGCGTCGTGCCCCTGGTTTTGCCACTCACTGTAGAGTCATGCCGCGCACTCCCCTTCTCACTGCAACGCGCCAAGCCGCCCTGGCATGCCTACAGCACCGCCGACAGAGCCCTTGGCGGCATGCCGGCGTCCACAGCGCGTCTCGGCCAGGTCGGTGCCGCCCAAGCCGCCAGTGCTTGCCACCTGCCTCCTGGAGTAGTGCGAGCTCATCCGCAAGCGTGTCCCCTAGCGCTCGTCGCCGCCACGTCGCCCAAGCTACAGAATGGCGGTTCGCCGTCGTCCTTATTGCTGGCCGCCTCGGAACCGACCTCCATCGCCTATATAAGGAGCCCTGAGCTCATCCCCGCACGCAGGCAGCCCCAAGCCATCTCCCTAGGAACCCCTTTGGCAGCCAATCAACTCGGGGAGGTCTCCTTCCCCATCTCCGGCAACCGCAGCCACCGCCACTGCCCCGGCCATTCCGATGCCACCAAGGCCTCCCCCTCTCCACTCTCTCCACCAGGATCTCTCCCTCACTCTCGTGAGTGCAATCCCACGCTCAATTTTGGTTGGAAACCACCGTAGCCCCAAACTCACTTTGCTCCCGAAGCCTCCTCCGCCGCGAAGCTCGCCGCCGGCAGCTCACGCCGTCCCCGCCGACCCAATGACCACTGGGAGGACCGCCCCAGTCTTGCGGATCCATCCCCACCCTCGGGGGCCCGTGAGGAGCCGCCGCTCACCGGCGTTGGTCGCCGGAGCCCCCGCCTCTGTCCGGCCAGAGGAGGAAGGAGGCGGGGGAGACCGGTCAAACCTGACCAGTGGGCCCTTGGACCCACTGTCAGTGACCCCGCTCCAGTCCACGTGGGTTAAATGGTAACGTATTTACAAAGTACATCTTCGATGTGTACCGGTTCGAAGCGTTTTTTTCTTTTCTTTTCTGTTTTATTTAAAATCAGAATTTGACTAAATTTTGACTGGCTATATCTTTTAAAAGAAAACTCCAAATGAGTTGATTCTTTTTCCTACCTCTCTCAAATTTAGTCTAGTTTATTTTAAGATTTATTTGAAAAAATTTCAGACAACTTTTGTGTGCTGTTTTGAAAATGTGAGTTAATTCAAATTTATTTAAAATAGGATCTTGGAGAGAGAGAAGGAAACTTTCAAAAGTTTTTAGGATGCACAATGCCTCTACACAACTTGAAGGCAAGCATTCTGAACCCCGGCATAATATTTTTGGTGTGTTCGTCGACACGTTTATAACACCATCTCATTTCGGGAACTTGTTATTTCATGTGACATGGTCATTTGCATGGATGCATATTAGTGATTTCCATGCTGTTGGAAATGAACACACTTGTGATGGTAATCATCCTCATGTGCCTTGCATGCATGTCGGAAGAAACCTGGGAAAGCCTCTGCCTTGGGTAGGCGTGAGCTTGTCGCTGGTCTCCGTCGGGACGGTTCTGTCCGATATGACATAGTAAGGTATAATGAGTGTTGATTGTGTTGGTTGATATATATTTGTTATACATGTCATGTAGGGAAATTATAAACCTCCTGAGTCGACCGTAGATCGAGTCTTGTTCCAGTAACCCCCATACTTGTTTCGTACTACCACTTGTCCCTACAACAAGTAGAGTACGGTTCAGTAAGTTGTCAACCTCTTTCTAGCACACACCGTACAGAGAGGCCATGGTAGAAGATACCGGTTGTAGCTGGTAGGCAGGCCACCTGGTCCGGGGGCATGGGTGTTTCCGGTTAAGACCAAGAGGGGAGGCCACCCCTTAGAGCGTGCAATATAAATTTGATCCCATGCTATGCGAGGTTGTAGCCTCCCCACTTAGAGTTTGCTTGACAGGTGTCGTGGGTGATTCGAGACACGTGTGAGTTAAGCTGGTGTGTGCAAGTTAGGTGTGTTTTCAACAAAAAGGCCGTAGACGGAATTAGTCCCGATGGACTAAAGGAATCCGTTACTCGTGGGTGAAGAGTACACCCTCTGTAGAGATTAAACCTATACGAATAGCCGTGTCCATGGTTAAGGACTACAGTCTGGGATGGGTCAAGTGTCGGTCTTAGTGTCGGTCTTCGGAGGTGAAACTGTCAAACCAGAACTGGAATCACAACTTGTGACTTGTGATAATTATGATTATTATTTTTATTATGGACTAAGACCTTTATATTAATTTGAAATACCGAGTATCCTTGGAATGATTTTACCTCCTGGATATTCATTGTGATTATTTTATAAGCCCTTTACGTGGTGTCGCTCAGACGCCCGACTGTGGCATTTCTTTTATAAGCCCTTTATGTGGTGTTGCTCAGACGCCCGACTGTGGCATTTCTTTTATAACCCTTTATGTGGTGTCGCTCAGACGCCCGACTGTGGCATTTCTTTTATAAGCCCTTTATGTGGTGTCGCTCAGACGCCCGACTGTGGCATTTCTTTTATAAGCCCTTTATGTGGTGTCGCTCAGACGCCCGACTGTGGCATTTCTTTTATAAGCCCTTTATGTGGTGTCGCTAAGACGCCCGACTGCGGCATGTTTGTTATTTATTTCATAATTTTAATACTACTATGTTATTGCATATTCATAAATAACATGCTTGCGTGCATCAGAATTTTTTTACCTTTTGTGCCTGACGTCATGAGCATAAAATATTCTCAGTACATCATTGTTATATTATACCTATGTTCACAATGTTGGCGAGTACATTCAAAGTACTCACTGGCTTGTCCCTGGCTATTGTCTTGGCCAGATTTCTTGCTTGGAGAGGAGCGACGCGATGACAGCCACGGAACCTAAGCAACGGTGATAGCAGCCTCGTGAAGATAGGAGTTAACCTGATCAGCTATTCCTGTTGGGAAATGGAGTCCCATAGACACCGATGATCCACAAACCGCTTCCGCCATCAACCTCTAGAAATCACTTGTTGTACTCATAGGCCAGAATGGTATTGTACTACATATTTTGTATTTTGCTTGGAATTTCTGTATCAGTTTGGTGCCTCATCAGCTAACAATAATCCTGGGGCTGGTGAGCACAACGACCATTTTCTTGAAATTAATACCCGGAAAACCAGTCGCGACAGTTTTTCTATAAAAAGGGCACGCTAGCCGCAACCAAGCACAACACAGCCTCTTCCTCAAACTGAGCTATAATGCCTGGCCCCGTCGTGCACAATGAAACCACAGCAACCAACCTTGGAGGTTTTGTGACCGTGCTAGCAAACCTCACCCGCCGTGCCTTTGCATTAGAAGAACCCCCAGAGTATGTTGTGTACCAAGGACCCATGAGCGGTGAGAGCTGTCAATTCTGGGCCACTGTGCACGTCTATGGTAGGGGTCTATCGCCAGAATGCCCCTACTGGTTCGCCGTAAGGACAACTTCCTTTGAGCCACAATCCATCCAACTAGCTTCTCGTGAGGCTATAGTTCAACTCCGGCACTTGTCGCCCAAAGTTAACTGTCGCTTGTTCCACTACTACCTCAGCCGTGACGGGTATGGTAGGCCACCCCAGGTTGCCAACGAAGATCACGAGACGGATCCTGCTTTGTTGCATCTAGTGCGCTATGTAGGTGCACTAGAGGAACTCTTCGATCAAATCACCCTTGATATGATCACAGCTCGTGGAGAACTGGTTCGCCGAGCCCCGGCGAGAGGAGAAGATGAGCCCGACGCCGACAACCCAGTCGTGCTGTTCGGACACCCGATCTAGTCCTTGAGGTCTGCCCCAGCCATCGACCAAAATACTTTGGTGTCCCCAGAAGTGCTTCATCGCCTTTTGGGAACACGCTCCAGCGGGATTGTGGCCAGCAATCCCCGGGGTGGTCATCATCGCTACCCTGACCCTGCAGCCCCTCAACCCCCTCCATCTAATCCCGACGGTGAAACCCGTGGAGAAGCCTCAATGTCCACAAAGCACGCCCGCTTAGATATAAACGAGGTAGACTAAGTCACTCGAGTAGTACCGAGTCTCAGTATGTCCACGCCCTGTAATTGTGTAATCTTGCATCGCCATAAATAATCGCATCCTGCTTGTGTGCCCCTATTTTGAATAGTAGCCTTGCATAAATATGTTAGCGTGTGGTTGCATTTTTAATTCCGGGCACAGATAGAATCACACCGACGACACCCATAGTAATACGTCACTTTTGTGAGATATGTGTATCTGTAGCATTGACCCCGACCCCATAGGGCAGATTCGTCAAACTAGTTACCCTTCACCATGGTAAATAACCCAGCCCCAATGCTATATAAAAGGCCACCTTGTGACCTTGCCAAGTATCCCTCACCTTGTGCACAACTCTCACAGCCATTTCTTTGCCATGCCGAGCCCTAGTATTTATCTGAGAGCTCCAGATGCAACCCCGGGTAGTTTTGTTAAAATATTGTGGGACTTTACCTGCAGTAAATTGAGTGCTATCCACCCACCCCAGTACGAGTTGCTCAAATCGAGGATCACCCCATCCACCTCGAAATATTGGGCAGTGTTGCACATCCCTCCCACAAACCCAAACCAAGACCCAACGGAAGTCTCCTTTGTGGGGAAATCTATGCCGACTCCGCATATGGCCATAGAAGCTGCTCCATACGAAGCACTTGCTCGCCTTCGATTCGCGGTACCCTATGCCAGCGATCGAGGGTATTATTACTTCCCGAGTCGCGCAGCACCCGGAGAAGTAGCATCTTTTCCCGGTGGACGAATCGAGAGAGACCCAGTACTGGCCAACCTTGCCTAGTATGTCATCGCTCAAGAGCGTTTGACCCAACAAGTGATGGGTTATGTCCAGAGCCTCGCTGTTTTAAACCCTCAGATTGCCATCGGCAGACCACTGAGGCCCAACCAGGAGAGACACATTCATCGACTAGTCAATCTGCTGCCCCCGATAGAAGAAGAGTGTGCCCCAATCCCTGAGACATTTTCTCAGGACCATATCCATTTACCGTTGTCATTGTAGACGTCCCTGCTATGTTTATTGTCCCAGCATTTATTTATGTGTTGCAACTTATGCTGATAGAGGCAAAGGTGTCCCGTCTTTCGATCAGATGATGGATATCGCTTTGGTGGAAGTCGACTTTGACGATCCGACTACGAACGTGCGTGGACGTCGCGCCTTAGCAATCGCTAAACCAACTCCGAGAGGTTATTGACCACGCCGGAGCATGATCAACCTGACCACGAGGGTCTATTTCCTGCGAGCAAACGAAGAATAAGCAAGAAACTGAGATTGCAATCTGGATATTGCAAATATAAGATGAAAGCTTTATTGATCAAGGTGGGGTTCTATGACGCCTTTGTCTGGTCGTTGAACACAAACGAAGTATGCGAAGTTGCAGCTATGGCGAACTTTAATCTAAACAAAACCCAAAGTCTAAACGGTGCCCTAAGGGCTGTATATATGGAGGAAGAGGGGGGAATTTCGTGGCCCTTGGTGGAGGGGTCCGAAATCAACCCTATCTCTTGTTTCCCCACACATACGGACTCTAAAAATAGCCTATACTTATGTATTTCGAAATTACAAGGGCCTGGCCCAATAATAAGGTGACGCAGCACCTAGAATAGTCTCGGGACGAAATTTATGAAGTGGCATCTTGTATATTTCGTCCAAGGCTTCATGCACCCATTATGGTGGCTTCAAAGTCCTGAAATCATCACTTGTAACTCCGTTCTTGTTCCCCTTGTGCATGGCATCATCTCCATGCTTGTTCTTGCTCCAATGTTCATCCTTCTCCAAGCTAGGCCCTTCATTTGTAAGCAAAACAAATGTATCCAATTTTGGCAGCATCATATTCTCATGAACATTAGAATCATTACCAAGAAACGAAAGTACCTGATAATTTAATTGGCGTGCGCGAGCTCTAGTAATTGGTCCCGTATATGTAGCAGTAGGGGCTGTGGGTGTAACAATGGTATTGATGTCCTCATCATCCTCCCCTTCTAGAAATGAAGTCGTCCTCGACGGAAGCTCATCTTCCTCACCCAAATAAGGCTTCAAATCTGCAATGTTAAAAGTGGGACTAACCCCAAAATCTGCAGGCAGCTCAAGTTTATATGCATTATCATTTATTTTCTCTAACACCTTAAAGGGACCATCAGCATGTGGCATTAGCTTTGATTTGCACAAATCAGGAAATCTATCCTTACGCAAATGTAACCAAACAAGATCTCGGTGCAAACACAACATGTTTTCTACCCTTATCTCCAGCAAGTTTATATTTAGCATTCATACGCTCAATGTTTTCCTTAGTTAACTCATGCATCTTTAAAATCAATTCAGCATGTTGTTTAGCATCAAAATTAACCTTCTCCGAAGATGGAAGAGGCAACAAATCAATAGGTGCACGAGGCAGGAAACCATACACAACTTCAAAAGGGCACATCTTAGTAGTAGAATGCAATGAATGATTATAAGCAAATTCAATATGAGGCAAGCATTCCTCCCACATTTTCTTATTACTCTTCAAAATAGCCCTAAGCATAGTAGACAATGTTCTATTGACTACTTCAGTTTGTCCATCAGTTTGGGGGTGACAAGTAGTACTAAAAAGCAGTTTAGTCCCCAACTTAGCCCATAAACATCTCCAAAAGTGGCTAAGAAATTTAGTATCACGATCTGAAACAATAGTATTTGGCACACCATTCAAGCGAATAATTTCACGAAAGAACAAATCAGCAACATTAACAGCATCATCGCTTTTATGACATGGTATAAAGTGTGCCATTTTCGAGAATCTATCCACGACAACAAATATGCTATCCCTCCCCTTCTTTGTTCGAGGTAAACCTAAAACAAAGTCCATAGATATATCCTCTCAAGGAACACCAGGTACAGGCAAAGGCATATATAAACCATGAGGATTGAGTCGTGACTTAGCTTTTTGACATGTAGTGCAGCGAGCAATAAAACACTCAACATCCCGTCTCATCTTTGGCCAAAAGAAATGTGTAGCAAGTACGTCCTCCTTCTTCTTCACGCCAAAGTGTCCCATTAATCCTCCTCCATGCGCCTCCTGCAACAACAAAAGACGAACGGAGCTAGCTAGAATGCATAGCTTGTTAGCACGAAACACAAATCCATCGTTAACGACAAACTTGTTCCACATTCTTCCTTCTTTACAATTCTGCATTACATCTTTAAAATCAGCATCATGCACATATTGATCTTTGATGGTCTCCAAACCAAATATTTTGAAGTCAAGTTGTGAAAGCATAGTATAGCGACGAGACAATGCATCAGCAATAACATTTTCTTTTCCCTTCTTGTGTTTAATGACATAAGGGAAAGTCTCAATGAATTCAACCCATTTAGCATGTCTACGATTCAGTTTAGCTTGACTTTTAATATGTTTCAAAGATTCATGATCAGAATGTATAACAAATTCTTTGGGCCATAAATAATGTTACCATGTTTCTAAAGTCCGAACAAGAGCATATAATTCTTTATCATAAGTAGAATATTTCAGACTAGGCCCACTCAATTTTTCACAAAAGTATGCAACAGGTTTGCCATCTTGTAATAACACACCTCCTAATCCAATTCCACTAGCATCACATTCAAGCTCAAAAGTCTTATTAAAATCAGGAAGTTGGAGTAAAGGAGCATGTGTCAACTTATCTTTCAATACCGTGAAGGCTTCTTCCTGTGCGGTACCCCAAAGAAAAGACACATCTTTCTCTGTAAGCTCATTGAGAGGTGCAGCAATGGTGCTGAAATCTCTCACAAAACGCCTATAGAATCCAGCGAGGCCAAGAAAACTCCTCACTTGTGTGACCGTTTTGGGCTGCGGCCAACTCTCAATAGCTTCAATCTTGGCTTTATCAACTTCAATTCCCTGTGGAGTAACAACATAGCCAAGAAAAGATACTCGGTCGGTGCAAAAGGTGCACTTCCCAAGGTTACCAAACAAACGTGCATCACGTAGAGCAATAAAAACAGCACGTAAATGTTCCAAATGTTCTTCCAAAGATCTGCTATAAATCAATATGTCATCAAAGTAAACTACCACAAATCGTCCAAAGAAAGCACGTAAAACTTCGTTCATTAATCTCATGAAAGTACTAGGTGCATTAGTTAACCCAAAAGGCATGACTAACCACTCATATAATCCAAACTTAGTTTTAAATGATGTTTTCCATTCATCTCCCAATTTCATACGAATTTGATGGTATCCACTACGCAAATCAACTTTGGAGAATATTGTAGAGCCACTCAATTCATCAAGCATATCATCTAGCCTAGGAATAGGATGACGATAACGAATAGTAATATTATTAATGCCTCTACAATCAACACACATACGTGATGTACCATCCTTTTTTGGCACTAGAATAATAGGAACGGCACAAGGACTAAGGGATTCGCGTATATAACCTTTGTCGAGAAGCTCTGGTACTTGACGCATAATCTCCTTCGTCTCCTCTGGATTGGTACGGTATGGTGCATGGTTTGGTAGTGAAGCACCGGGAATTAAGTCAATCTGATGCTCAATCCCTCGAATAGGCGGTAATCCCGGTGGCACGTCTTGTGGAAAGACGTCAGCGAACTCCTACAAAATGTTAGTGACAATAGGAGGCAAAGAGGAAGGCACGTCCTCGAATGAAAATAATGCCTCTTTGCACACAAAAGCATAGCAAACAGATTTGCTGAAATCTAGCTCATCAATATCAGATTTGGTGGCAAATAAACATGCAGTTTTCAATTTAATTTCAGAAGCAGCACTAGATGGTTTATTATTAGGCTTCATTTGTTGCTCAAATTCTTTTGCCACAATCTGATTTTCACTCTTATTCTTCTCCTGTTTTGCTTTATTAGCTCTATTAATATAATCTTTCAAAATGGAATCAGGAGTCATAGGAAGCAAAGTAATATTTTTATCCTTATGAACAAGAGTATAGTGATTGTTTCTACCATGGTGTACAGAATTTTTATCAAATTGCCATGGTCTACCAAGTAATAAGGAACATGCTTGCATAGGTACCACATCACAATCAACATAATCAGCATATGTAGAGATACTAAAATGCACATGAATAGTACGTGTTACCTTAACCTTGTCGCTGTTGTTGAATCATTGGATGTAGTAAGGATGTGGATGTGGTCTTGTGGTGAGAGAAAGCTTCTCCACCATCTCCATGCTAGCCAAGTTGTTGCAGCTCCCTCCGTCTATTATGACGCACACAGAACGTTCCTTCACAACTCCCTTGGTATGGAACAAATTGTGCCTCTGATTTTGCTCAGCTTGTGTGACCTGCACACTCAAAACACGCTGAGCAACTAAACATTCATACCTGTCAGCGTCTTCAGGAGCCATGTATTGCGTCTCATGATCAGAATCATCTCCACCATGTTCTTCACGTGTAATAAGAGCCAAAGTCTCCTCATCATAGTCACTAGCGGACTCAATCCACCACCCTCGGTAGCAATCATCACACGCGGAGATTTGCATTCTCTCACATAATGACCTCCTCCCTTACAACGACGACAAATAATATCACTTGTGTGCCCTGTTGATGCCATGGAAGAAGAAGAACTCTGTGCAGGCCCGGCAGGTGCGCTCTTGGCAGATAATGGTGGTTGTGCCTGTTTTCTTGTATCACGGCTGGAGGAGGCACCTGATTGAGGTGCTGGTGCAGTTGAAGTAGAAGATGCACGCGGTGTCCATGATGAAGGTCGGCCTGCAGAAAAGTTAGTTCGCGCCAATGCTTGTCGATCCTGCACTTCACGTTCAGCTTTACAAGCAAGATGGAATAAATGAGTGATATTAGGATACTCCTTATAGTCTAGAATGGTCTGAATCTCTCTATTTAATCCACCCAGAAAACGTGCAAGCATAGCTTCATTCTCCTCAATAATACCACATCGAATCATGCCAGTTTGTAATTCCTGATAATATTCTTCTACAGAATTTTTCCCTTGTCTTAAACGCTGCAATTTTTGAAGCAATTCACGTTGATAATATGGTGGAACCCAACGCGTACGCATAGCAGTTTTCAAAGCAGCCCAAGTAGTTGGAATAGGATATAATCTACAATGTTCAGACCACCAGACACATGCAAAACTAGTGAAAGCACAAACAGCAGCAACAACCCGTCTCTCCTCGGGATATTGTAAACATGTAAAACATTGTTCAGTTTCTAACTCCCAAGTAAGATATATATCAGGAACATATCTACCCTCAAATGGTGGAATATTCAATTTCAGTTTAGGAATATGGACATCATCTCGTACCTGAGGTGGTGGTGCAGGCCTACCATTACGAATATATACCTGAGGTCGACCTGCTGGTGGTGGTGCTGGTGGCTGCACGTAGTTCGGATTTTGATCAACCTCATCCTCATAATCGCCCGCATACTCATCATCCTCCTGGGTACCAGCAGCAGCAGTAGCACGAGCCAAAGAAGCATCAACAACAGGAACAACAGCACCAGAAGTTTGGCCATCCTCAATAGGAACACGCTTCGCTCGTCCATACTGATTCGGAAGGAGGCGTTGTTGTTGTTGTTGAGAGGTGCGATAGGTGCAGCCGGCGGTGGTGGTGGAAAACGTGCAAGCAATTCATTAAACTTGCTATCAAGCTTTGTTTAGAACGTCTTCTCAATGCCATCTATCTTCTCCATGGCCTCGTCAAATCTGTTGAGCACATCTTGCACCTGTCCACTCATCATTTGCTGAAATTTATCATGTAGTTGTTTGTTCGTCAGGTTCTCCCAATCAGTCTCATCGGCTTGTGATCCTACCATGGTTAGCAGCAAATAGAAACACACAAGAATATGATCCTACAGACTACTAAGAAGTGGTGGTGGTGTATCACAAACCCGTCAAGCAAATCTCAAATTCTTACCAGTTCTTACGCAGCAGCAGGTTGTGATCGGCAACCGTTGTAGTCAAAACTCTCAAAGCTTGGATAGAGCGATTACCAGGGAGAGTCAAACGCATGACGTAGATGTATGTGGAGCTGGGAAGGCTTATAATATGGTAGCAAAAAAGGATCAGCAATAATCAATTCAGAGATGCAAAGTTGAATAAGCGCTCAACGACGGTACTGTGCTGGTCCTAGGCTAGACTGTACTAGAGACGCGAGCCTAGAACACTAACAAAATCACGGCGCTGCACGTAAACAAGGGAAAAGCACACTGGATATTTTTTTTGCTCTTTTTTTTGTTTTTTTTTTGCGCTGCTTTTTTTTGCGAAAAATCACTATAATGGCGAGTGTCTCAAAACTCTTCCCAGGTCAAACTGACAGGATGGGCACGAAATTTTTTTTGACCAATTTTTTTTGACTGCCTGGACCCAAAAACTAGAAACGGGTCAAAAAAAACTTTCTATAACGGCGACTGTCTCAATACGCTTAGAAACACCTAAAAATAGGATAGCCAGAAAAATTTTCGACAAGTGCGTTTTCGGAAAATTTTGGGCCTAAACGGAGGGTGGTTTCCGGACTCTTTTTTTCTGAAACCTACTCCGGCAAGGAAACACGAATCGGAATCTAGATGGATCTCAAAAACAAACCTAATATGACAAGAACTCGGATTGGTGGTGGATATATGGTGGTAGATGGCAGTGGTGGTAGTATATGACAGCGGTGGTGGTATATGGATACGGATTGGAAGCGGTGGCGGATAAGCGGTGGTGGTAGATGGCAGGGGCGATGATGATGGTGCGGCGGCGGCGTGACAACTTATGACCAGAACTCGAAACTCTAAAATACTAGACTCTAAGACCAGCAACTAGACACGATGATGCAACCGCAAATTCAACAAAGCAAAACCCTAAAAAGATTATGCAATGGCTCAGACTGGTTCGGATATGATGAACTAACCCTAATTTTTTTTGGCTTTTTCGTGGACTGTAGGTATGAAGAAAAGACTCGATCTAAACTACGAAAAACTGTAAAATCTCATCGAGCAACCTGGAAATCTGATACCACTTGATAGAGGCCAAGGTGTCCCGTCTTTCGATGAGATGATGGATATCGCTTTGGTGGAAGTAGACTTTGACGATCCGACTACGAACGTGCGAGGACGTCGCGCCTTAGCAATCCCTAAACCAACTCCGAGAGGTTATTGACCACGCCGGAGCACGATCAACCTGACCACGAGGGTCTGTTTCCTGCGAGAAAACGAAGAACAAGCAAGAAACTGAGATTGCAATCTGGATATTGCGAATATAAGATGAAAGCTTTATTGATCAAGGTGGGGTTCTGTGACGCCTTTGTCTGGTCGTTGAACACAAACGAAGTACGCGAAGTTGCAACTATGGCGAACTTTAATCTAAAGAAAACCCAAAGTCTAAACGATGCCCTAAGGGCTGTATATATGGAGGAAGAAAGGGGGAAATTCGTGGCCCTTGGTGGAGGGGTCCGAAATCAACCTTATCTCTTGTTTCCCCACACATATGGACTCTAAAAATAGCCTACACTAATGTATTTCAAAATTACATGGGCCTGGCCCAATAAAAAGGTGACGCAGCACCTATAATAGCCTCTAGACGAAATTTATGAAGTGGCATCTTGTATATTTCGTCCAAGGCTTCATGCACTCGTTATGGTGGCTTCAAAGACCTGAAATCATCACTCGTAACTCCGTTCGTGTTCCCCTTGCGCATGCCATCATCTCCATGCTTTCTCTTGCTCCAATGTTCATCCTTCTTCAAGCTAGGCCTTCATTTGTAAGAAAAACAAATGTATCCAATTTAGACAGCATCATATTCTCATGAACATTAGAATCATTACCAAGAAAGGAAAGTACCTGGTAATTTAGTTGGCGCGCGCGAGCTCTAGTAATTGGTCCAGTATGTATAGCAGTAGGGGCTGTGGGTGTAACAATGGTATTGATGTCCTCATCATATGCGTGGTATCCTAAATTTGTGCTATGAATTAAATCGTTAGTTTCAATCAATATGAGTGGTTTTTACTGCGGTAATTTTTTATTAACCGTTCTCACTCTCAGTAAATTTTGAAGTGAGATTTTCCTTCACTGACTTGTTCCAGCATACATTTCTTCACGACATAGATTTTTTTTATTCACGCAGCACCATAACAGCAGACTCACGACCCCAACCACTCGACCTAGTGCAAATCCACGTGCACATTTTTGCACCAAACTAATCACCTCCCTAACACCCCCACAGTCTCAGAGGGAGAGATTTGTGATAATTACTCGGGTACAAGTTACCTCGGGCACCCTGACAGCAGTTAGCACCTGACACCGCACCTAATCCTCGTGATCACCGCCACCGCGGAGAGCTAACACTCGAGCGGCAGCATCACGACGATCATCGAGGATCATCATGCACAGGAGCACAGAGAACCCCAGCAATGCCGCCAACCCTCCGCACATCAGGACCACGTACTAGTCCGGCATCACCTCCGCCATTAGAGCCTCGTCTCGAGCTCCTGCAAACAGAAATGAAGGAGAAGGAAGGAGAAGGAGAAGCGAGGCCATGTGTGAGGAAGAAGAAGGAGCACCTCGGTCGTTTTATAGCTCGAGATCGGTGTACGGTGGGTGAAGTCCACCAGCGCCGCTCGTCGCTCGCTCGCCGGTGTTCGGAGGCTAATCCGCGAGTAGTGCCGACAGCGCACTGGCCAGCGAGGTGAGTGCACGCTGCGCCGGCAGCAAGCACGCCACGCACTACCGCAGTACGGCCTAGATGCCCTATGATCTAGACGTCGCTGATGGAGAAAGCGCGGGAAAGCACGCGAGAGAGAGGATGAAGAGAGAGCCAGAGGTAGAGGAAGAGACTGACAGTGGGCCCCGGGTCCACCTGTCGGCCACAGAGAGCACTGTGCTCTCGGGTACGACCAGCATATTTTTAGTAATTTAGAAGTTTATTCCAAATTTACTATAACCAATAGCAGAAATTGACCGTAAATTTTTCCATGCAACGCCAGTATGCCACACTATAGTTTTGCACCACTTATTGCCCACTCACTGTAGCTATGTTTTAATTACATGAGTAGGATGGTTATTTTTGTGATGATAGATTTTTCTTAAACCAGCCTTAGCAAATCTCGAGGACGAGATTTTTCTTAAGGGGGGTAGTGTTGTAACAGCCCAAAAATTTAACCATGAATTGTTTATTAAAATTTTGCCAGGAGATTAAAAATTTTACTTTCTGGATTTTCTTTTGATTTCAGAACCTCTCTTTTCTTTAATATTGTGGAGTTTTTACCCCAAGTAAAAACTTTCCAAAATTATTATTGGACTTGTATACCCTCTCTTGAAACATTTCTTTATCAGTAGAATTATTTATACAAGTATTTTCCCTGAGCTATATTTCTCTTGAAAATGATTTTTCATAAGTTTTAGGGCCTCTTTTGCACTGCAATCATTTGATAAATGCATTTAAAATTTTCACCAAAATTTGGGGATGACATATGATGTCCCTAAATCACTTTTATGCAAAAATATCTTTTATTCATTGGAGATTTTAAGCTCTACCCCTAGTTTTCAAAACTGGCCCACTTGGTAAAATTGCACTACAACCTATTTGAATATTTCTTTAAAACTTCCACCAAAATTAGGAGAGGTCAGTAGGAGTATAAAATTCAATTTTGTGCAAAAACCCACTGGTGTTCTTTAAAAATTTTGAGCAAAACATCCTCTTTTGCTCTATGGACCAGATTGGCCTTTTCTACTGTAACTCCATTTTGTGTCGCTCTGTTGCCCATGATTCCTTTTCCTGCTTATAGTCCTCCCTACCGAACCCTTAAGTCCAGGAGAATGGACCCATTGGAGTATTTTTGGTTCATGAAATAATAACCTTTAGTTTCTGCCCAAAATTGGTTTTCTCAAATATTTGCTCTATCAAGTTTCTGGTTTTGTCCAACTAACCTTGCCACCTCTTTATCATCTAAAGAGACTAGGATCTGGAGATTTTGGCCACCCCAAGAACTGCCTAGATGCCTCTAGCATTCTGTCGAACACTTTGTGTGCATAGCCAAATTTGGCATGATTTTTAGTTGGCTTTGTGGGCTTGATCTTCTGACCTAACTAACTTGTCCACTAAGCTCCTAGCTAACCCTAACCCATGCCTGTTAACTACCAGCATCATCCGAGCTCTCTAACATGCGCTGGCATTTCGTCGAGCACCTGGAATGCATGCGCTGGGCGTGCCCAGAGCGCGCGTTTTGCACGTGGGTGCACAAGGGTCGCCGCGTCTGGCCCTTGGCCTTTGCTCACCTGTAGAGCCACGCCCGTCCTCATCCACTCACCAGCACCCTCCAGGCCGCCCCTGGAGCCCCACAGCATCGCCGTCAGGTCGGCCACGGCGGCTAGCGGCCGGCCACAGTGGGTTCCTACCATGGACGGCGCCGCCCAAGCCATACACGTGCGCCAGCTGCCCTTTGGAGCAGCCCGAGCTTATCCTAGAACGCGTTCGCTAGCGCCCGTCGCCGCCACGTCGCCCTGCAACTACAGAACGGCGGTTCATCGTCGATCCTATCCAGCCGCCATCGGAACCGACCTCACTTTCTATAAATGGAGGCCCCCGAGCTCATCCAAACCCCCAGGCAGCCTCAGGCCATCCCTCCGGAGCGCCCCTCAGCAATCGATGGGGAGAGTCTGTCTTCCTCATCTCCGATCAGTTCTGCCGCCGCCATGTTCCAGTCCCGTTCGTCGCAACCAGGCCCTCCCTCGTCCATCCAGCACCACCACCCGACTCCTCTTGGTCTTGCGGAGCTGCCCAAACCCTCAGCTTCGACAGAGAGCCACCATAGCCCGAACCCCCAAATCATCCTGAGGCCACCTCCACCGTGGAGCTCGCCGCCGGCGACTCCCTCCACCCCCGCCAACCTAGCAACCACCGGGAGGACCGCCCTGGACTAGCGGATCCATCCCCGCCGAGGGAGTCCTGGATTAGTGGGTGTCCGGATGGCCGGAATATGACCTTTGGCCGGACTCCCAGACTATGAAGATACAAGATTGAAGACTCCGTCCCGTGTCCGGTTGGGACTTTCCTTGGCGTGGAAGGCAAGCTTGGCGATACGATATGAAGATCTCCTCCCATTGTAACCGACTCTGTGTAACCCTAGCCCTCTCCGGTGTCTATATAAACCGGAGAGTTTTAGTCCGTAGGACGAACAACAATCATACCATAGGCTAGCTTCTAGGGTTTAGCCTCTCTGATCTCGTGGTAGATCCACTCTTGTACTACCCATATCATCAATATTAATCAAGCAGGAGTAGGGTTTTACCTCCATCGAGAGGGCCCGAACCTGGGTAAAAACATCGTGTCCCTTGCCTCCTGTTACCATCCGCCTAGACGCACAGTTTGGGACCCCCTACCCGAGATCCGCCGGTTTTGACACCGACATTGGTGCTTTCATTGAGAGTTCCTCTGTGTCGTCGCCTTTAGGACCGATGGCTTCTTCGATCGTCAATCACGATGCGGTCCAGGGTGAGACCTTTCTCCCCGGACAAATCTTCGTATTCGGCGGCTTCGCACTGCGGGCCAGCTTGTTTGGCCATCTGGAGCAGATCGAAAGCTACGCCCCTGGCCATCAGGTCAGCTTTGGAAGTTTAAATTACACGACCGACATCCGCGGGGACTTGATCTTAGACGGATTCGAGCCATGGCCGAGCACGCCGCACTGTCACGATGGGCATGATTTAGCTCTGTTGCCGGACAACGCCTAGAGCGTCGCTCAGGTGTCCGCTCCGACCATTAGCTCGGAGCCTACTGCGCTAGTCGGGGATGGACGGTTGGACGCCACCCCGGGAGCCGCAATCTCTACGGCGATAGAGCCGAATACCAGCCTAGTCCTTTGCAGGTCCCGTGACTCTAAGGTGCCGGACTCCGTTCCGGACTCCGTATATCACGCACCTCTTCCGATCGAACCCGATTGGGCTCCGATCACGGAGTTCACCGCCATGGACGTCTTTCAGCACTCGCCCTTTGGCGATATCCTGAATTCACTAAAGTCTCTCTCTTTGCCAGGAGAGCCCTGGCCGAACTACGGTCAGCATGGTTGGGATGCGGACAACGAAGAAATTCGAGGCCCACCCACCACCCACTTCGTAGCCACTGTCGACGATTTAACCAACATGCTCGACTTTGACTCCGAAGACATCGACGGTATGGACGCTGATGAAGGAGACAACCAAGAACCAGCACTTATAGGGAACTGGAAAGCCACCTCGTCATATGACATATACATGGTGGACACCCCCAAAGCAGGGGATGGTGAGGAAAAAACGAAGGATGACCCCTCCAAGAAGCAACCCAAGCGCCAACGTCAGCGGCGCCGCTCTAAGTCCCGCCAAAGCAAAAACGGCGATTCCGGCACCGGAGATAACAACATCCCGGACAGTGCCGAAGACAACCCCCTCCAGCAGGATTCAGTGCAGGAGGACGAAGGAGCCAGCCCTCATGAGAGAGCGGCCGACAGAGTGGTTGAGGACGACAACTATATGCCTCCCTCCGAAGACGAGGCAAGCCTCGACGATGAGGAATTCGTCGTGCCAGAGGATCCCGTCGAACAAGAGCATTTCAAATGCAGGCTTATGGCCACGGCAAGCAGCCTTAAGAAAAAACATCAGCAGCTTAGAGTTAACCAAGACTTGCTAGCTGACAGATGGACCGAAGTCCTGGCGGCCGAAGAGTATAAACTCGAACGCCCCTCCAAGAGATACCCAAAGCGCAGGCTGCTACCCCAACTTGAGGAGGAAGCAACTAAACCTACATCACCAGCGTACGATGCGCCCGATCGGCCACCCCGTGGCCGCGATAGAGAGGCCTTCAGGCCCTCGACCCATGCCGCACCCCGGCACCGCTCAAAACATACCAGAGTACGGGGAGACGCAACAGACCTGCGAGACATATTGGAGAATAAGGCAAGGCAAACAAGATTGATCTACGGATCGCATGGGCGCCCCACTTCACGTGACGCTAGCCGTCACGCCGGATATGATAAGTACGGCTAGGCCGAATACAACAGACCAAGCTCATCCGAGCTGCATCGTGATATAGCCCAGTATAGGGGCGCCGCACACCCACTATGCTTCACAGACGAAGTAATGGATCACCAAATCCCCGAGGGCTTTAAACCCGTAAACATCAAATCATACGATGGCACAACAGATCCTGCAGTATGGATCGAGGATTATCTCCTTCATATCCACATGGCCCGTGGTGATAATCTACACGCCATCAAATACCTCCCGCTCAAGCTTAAAGGACCAGCTCGACATTGGCTTAACAGCCTGCCAGCAGAGTCAATTAGTTGTTGGGAGGACCTGGAATCCACATTCCTTGACAACTTCCAGGGCACTTATGTGCGACCACCAGACGCCGATGACCTAAGCCACATAATCCAGCAGCCAGAGGAATCGGCCAGACAATTCTGGACACGGTTCCTAACCAAGAAAAATCAAATAGTCGACTGTCCGGACGCCGAGGCCCTTGCAGCCTTCAGGCACAACATCCGAGACGAATGGCTTGCCTGGCACCTAGGACAGGAAAAGCCGAAATCTATGGCAGCCCTCACGACACTCATGACCCGCTTTTGTGCGGGAGAAGACAGCTGGCTAGCTCGTAGCAATAACATAACCAAGAGCCCTGGCAATCCAAATACCAAGGACAACTACGGCAGGTCACATCGCAACAAGCATAAGCGCCACATTAACGGCGACAATACTGAAGATACGGCAGTCAATGCCGGATTTAGAGGCTCTAAACCCGGTCAGCGGAAGAAGCCATTCAAAAGAAACCCTCCGGGCCCATCCAGCTTAGACCGGATACTCGATCGCTCGTGCCGGATACACGGCACCCCCGAACAGCCAGCTAACCACACCAACAGGGATTGTTGGGTGTTCAAGCAGGCAGGCAAGTTAAGTGCCGAAACCAGAGACAAGGGGCTGCATAGTGATGACGAGGAGGAGCCCCGGCCGCCGAACAACAGAGGACAGAAGGGATTCCCCCCACAAGTTCGGACGGTGAACATGATATACGCAACCCACATCCCCAAAAGGGAGCGGAAGCGTGCTCTCAAGGACATCTATGCGTTGGAGCCAGTCGCCCCAAAGTTCAACCCGTGGTCCTCCTGCCCGATCACTTTTGATCGAAGGGACCACCCCACTAGCATCCATCATGGCAGATTCGCCGCATTGGTAATAGACCCAATTATCGACGGATTTCACCTCGCCAGAGTCCTAATGGACGGCGACAGTAGCCTGAACCTGCTTTACCAGGATACAGTGCGAAAAATGGGCATCGATCCCTCAAGGATTAAACCCACAAAGACAACCTTCAAAGGCGTCATACCAGGTGTAGAAGCCCGATGTACAGGCTCGGTTACACTCGAAGTGGTCTTCGGATCCCCGGATAATTTCCGAAGCGAAGAGTTAATCTTCGACATAGTCCCATTCCGCAGTGGCTATCACGCCCTGCTCGGACGAACTGCATTTGCAAAATTCAACGCGGTGCCGCACTATGCATATCTCAAGCTCAAGATGCCAGGACCTCGCGGAGTCATCACGGTAAATGGAAACACCGAACGCCCTCCGAACGGAGGAGCATAAGGCGGCCCTGGCGGCGGAAGTACAGAGTAGCCTCTCAAGGCAATTCTCCAATCCAGGTGTCAAATGTCCGGACAACGTCAAGCGAGCCCGAATTAACCTACAACAAATCCGGCTGGCACGTCCCGAGCAAGCATACCAGTGCGGCCCCAACCCCAGCCCTCGCCAAATGGTGATATCGGTACCACGTGTACATAATTACGCCTTAGAGATACCATGGGCATAAGGGGAGGGGCACAACTACGGCACGCCCAGAATGCGGCTCAACCGCACTAAGGGGCTCCCAATTCCGCCGTTTCCTTTTTACACACTTTCAGGACCCAACTATTTGGAAGGCCTGTCCGGCAATATACTCGCCGAACACACGATGCAATAGCCAGGGAGATAACAAGCCGCGTCAAATGTCCAGGTGGTCTTTATAACGAGCTTAATACCTGTTTTACTTAAAATCCCGCAGCTTGCCCTTGGAGGGGAACATGTCAAATAATCCCATCTCTTGCTTATCGCACTACTTGTATCGTTCTGCTTTCGCAGCAGCCCTTTTTTAATAAACAATACATAGTTCTTATCTATTATTGTACTCATCTATTTTCTATATAAACAAATATGTTCAGTCATGACATTCTGCAACCGTACACTTTGGTATGGCCAATACACCAGGGGCTTAAACACCCCATAACATGGTGTGAGAAGACCGAACACTCTCATGAGTGCGGCACCCCGAACTTATAGCACTATATGCATCGGCTCCGAATCATGTCTTTGGTCAATAGTTGGGTTTGCCCGGCTCCCATGTTTTGGTACCTTACGTTCTGCAATGTTGGCTAAGGTAGCGCTGGGAGAACTACTGTGATTGTGCCCCAGTTAAGCTGGGTTAACACCTCAGTAGAGAAAGCTAAAATTGACCGTCGTGATAGTGCGAGAGACCGCTCGCTGTTCGCGAGGTTTTTCGGGTCCTTCAAGACTTATGCCGCTTAGAGCAAGGAACCGGACTTATCCGGCCTAGGCGTGGATAGCGCCCTGAACTCGGTCTTCCGAATACTAGGGGCTTCGCCGAAATTTAAAATTATAGAATTCTATGGCTAAGTGAGAGTGATAAAGCATTATAAGTTCGACGGCCTGATTCGTTGTGCTGAGCGCCTCCCTAGATGGACCCAAGAATGGGAACAAGAGCGCTCAGGTTTATCCCGAACACCCCAGCACTCGTGGCATGGGGGTCGAAGCCGACGACTTGCATCTCTCAGATTTGATAAACGGCCGCACAGAAGGTAATATTTTAAATTAACAAGTGTTGCTTAACGCACATGAACAAATTTTTCAGCGTACAGGATAACAAATGCGAGTCTACTCAAAAATTACATCTTTGGAGCACTCATCCGCTATACGGCGGGCACCCTTCAGGACGCCCTTATAATACATCTCGGGTGTGCTATACTCCTTGCCCGGCGGTGGCGTGTCCGTCAAAAGCTTCTCTGCGTCCAGCTTGCCCTAGTGCACTTTAGCACGGGCAAGGGCCCGACGGACACCTTCAATGTAGACGGAGTGCTTGATGACCTCAATCCACGGACAAGCGTCCACCAGCCGCCACACCAGACCGAAGTAGCTCCCAGGCATGGCTTCCCTAGGCCATAGTCAAACTATGAGGCCCTTCATGGCCTGTTCGGCCACCTCGTGGAGCTCGATCAGCTGCTTCAGCTGGTCGCTCAGGGGCACCAGATGCTCGGCCTCAGCATACTGAGACCAGAACACCTTTTTCGTCAAGCTCCCCTCCTAGGCTCGGTAGAACACGGCAGCATCAGACACACTACAGGGCAGATCGGTGAACGCTCCTGGAGAGCTCCGGATTCGGGTAAGTAATAGATAATTTACTTTTACATGCTTGCTTTGCATAAAGAATGCCTTACCAGCCGCTATTTTCTTTATCGCCTCGATCTCCTGGAGGGCCTTCTGGGCTTCGGCCTTAGCGTTTTTGGCACCCTCAAGAGCCAAGGCGAGCTCGGACTCTCGAGTCTTCAAGTCATGCTCCAAACTCTCGTGTTTTTCCACGAGATCTTGGAGCTCTTGCCGCACCTCCGCCACCCGCGCCTCCTACTTCTCTCGCTCGGTGCGCTCCAAGGCCGCACTGTTCTCGGCCTTGGACACCGCCTCCTCCAGGGTCGCCACCTCGGTCGTGGCCCCTGCAACATTTACGTTGGTCCTATGATTATTTGCAACCAAGTATTTCTATATACATTTACATGCGGTACTACGTACCCTCTTTGTCCTCGAGCTGCTTCTTGGCACGGCCGAGCTCGCTCTTGGACCACTCGAGGCTCTCCTTCAATGCATTGACCTCCGCAGTCAGTGCGGCAGAGGTCAGCAGCACAGCCTGCATTCCCATATTGACATATTTTTATTAGACTCCTGCGTATATCTTTTTAGATCCTCAGCTCGGCTTTTCTTTCCGAACGCCGAACTGAGCATCAGGGGCTACTGTCTATGCGGTAACATTTTTATATGTTTTTGCACACATACCTCAAAGCCTGTTAACAGGCTTGTACAGGCTTCTGTCAGCCCGCTCTTGGCGGACTGAACCTTCTGAATCACGACACTCATAACAGTGCGGTGTTCCTCGTCGATGGAGGTGCCGTTAAGCACCTCCAGCAAATTGTCCGGCGCCTTTGGATGGACGGAGATCGCCGGCGTCGTAGGCTTGCCCTTCTTATGAAGGCGCCGCCTGTCAGACTCTGGAACCATTGATGGTTCCGGAGCAGTGTCCGGCCCGGGGCCGGACTTGGATCCCTCCGGGGCTTTACCCCCTTTGGGCCTGGAGTCCGGGAGGTCGCCTTGCGGCGCCTCCAGGACCACCTCGTCCTGGTTTAGTCCCTTTCGAGACTCCACCTCGGCATCGTTCGTAGGGAGAGGGGAGGAGGCCGTCAGAAGTGAAGTGCTATTCACATCTGACGAATCCAAGGAGCCGCTCGTCGAATCGTCGAGCTGAGCCTTGGGCGGACTGCATGATCAAATACGGCGTTAGAAAATGCCAAATAATGGAGGGGTGTCATAAGTTATTCGGATAGCCGGACACTTACGATCTTGCCAGGGGCTTGACCCTGGACGGCCATTCCTCCCCACCGCCTTGGGCACCGGAGGTGTAGTCCGGCAGAAGGGTTTTCCCCTTCTTGGACCCTCCGGCCTCCCCAGTTGGGGCGGCCTTTCTTTTCTTTCCTCCCCCCCGTCGGAGAGGGAGAGGATTCTTCTTCTTCCTCCTCCTCGTCTTCAGAGGCGGAGGGTGCTTCGGGGTTGTTGGGCGATGAACCCGACACCCCCAGGAGCCGGGAGCTCTTGCGAGTCTCCGTGACCTTCTTCTTGGCCTTCTTCTCCGGCACCACATGAGGTGCCGGAACCAGTAGCCCTGTCAATTCGGCGTCCGCTGGATCTTCTGGTAAGGGAGCCGGACAGATCATCTGCCCCGACGTCTTCAGCCAGTCCTATTAAAGGAAAGGGATGTTAGACCCCACATAGAGTCAGACTATGAAAGATAATGGTCCCATAAAGGGTAGAGTAGCTTACCTTGCTGGCCTGGCGCCGCGAGCTGAATCCGCGATCTTCGGTAGCGGATGCGGGTGCCTCAGCGCCCTTAAACAGCACCTTCCAGGCATCTTCATACGAAGTGTCGAAAAGCTTGCTCAAGGTTTGGTGTTGTGCCGGATCAAACTCCCACAATTTGAAGGCCCGTTGTTGGCATGGGAGGATCCGGCGGATGAGCATGACCTGTACTACATTGACAAGCTTGAGATTCTTGTTCACCAGCTTTTTGACGCAGGTTTGAAGTCCGGTCAGCTCCTCCGAATCCCCCACGTTAAGCCTGTCTCTTTCCAGGAAGTGAGCCGTGTGGGGAAGCCAGATCGAAATTTGGGGGCCCCCGCCGATTTGGGATCGCGCGGCTCGGTGATGTAGAACCACCCCGATTGCCATCCCTTTATTGTCTCCACGAAGGAGCCCTCGAGCCATAGGACGTTGGCCATCCGGACCACCATGGCACCTCCGCACTCCGCTTGGCGCCCGCCCACTACCTTCGGCTTGACATTAAAAGTCTTCAGCCATAAGCCGAAGTGGGGCTGGATACAAAGGAAGGCCTCGCACACGACGATAAACGCCGAGATGTTGAGGATGAAGTTCGGGGCCAGATCGTGGAAGTCCAGGCCATAGTAGAACATGAGCCCCCGGAAGAACGGGTGAAGAGGAAAACCCAGTCCGCGGAGGAAATGGGGGAGAAATACAACCCTCTCATGGGGCCTAGGGGTGGGGATGAGTTGCCCCTCATCTGGAAGCCGGTGCGTGATGTCGTCAGATAAGTATCCGGCCTTCCTCAGCTTTTTGATTTGCCCCTCCGTGACGGAGGAAGCCATCCATCTACCTCCCGCTCCGGACATGATTGGAGAAGGTTGAGGTGGGAAGTGCGGGCTTGGGCGTTGGAGTTCGAGCGCGCAGGGATGAATAAGCAAAGGAGGAAGAAGGCGTGAATGGAAAGGGAAGATTCTTATCCGCTTATATGGGCGGCCGAAACTACGAGCCCCCACCAGCCTAATAAAACTCGCTTATCTCCCAAGCGCCGCGGTTAATGGCGCGGTTGGGTTACCCACGCCCATATTGATGAGAATCCTGGAATAAGGGGACACGATCTCCACTTTGACAAGACGTGCCAAGGAAACCGCCTCGCTAAACGCGCTGAGGTGGACCAGTATAATGAATAAGAGCCTGGTTGTGGTGTGATGTCATGTTGCGTAATACGTCAGCAGATTTGATTGGTGCAAATATTATTCTCTCTACGGTCGAATGTGGAACTTATTTTGCAGAGCCGGACACTATCCTGGTGTTCAACATCTTCTATGAATTATTCGGAGGAGGAACCCGCCTTGCAATGCCGAAGACAACTTGCGTGCCGGACTCGTCATCATTGACACCTGGTTCAGGGGCTACTGAGGGAGTCCTGGATTAGGGGGTGTCCGGATGGCCGGACTATGACCATTGGCCGGACTCCCGGACTATGAAGATACAAGATTGAAGACTCCGTCCCGTGTTCGGATGGGACTTTCCTTGGCGTGGAAGGCAAG
This sequence comes from Triticum dicoccoides, assembly GCF_002162155.2. Taxonomy (NCBI): domain Eukaryota; kingdom Viridiplantae; phylum Streptophyta; class Magnoliopsida; order Poales; family Poaceae; genus Triticum; species Triticum dicoccoides. The sequence continues at coordinate 318,013,909 of NC_041385.1, read as the reverse complement.
CTTGGCGATACGATATGAAGTTCTCCTCCCATTGTAACCGACTCTGCGTAACCCTAGCCCTCTCCGGTGTCTATATAAACCGGAGAGTTTTAGTCCGTAGGACGAACAACAATCATACCATAGGCTAGCTTCTAGGGTTTAGCCTCCCTGATGTCGTGGTAGATCCACTCTTGTACTACCCATATCATCAATATTAATCAAGCAGGAGTAGGGTTTTACCTCCATCGAGAGGGCCCGAACCTGGGTAAAAACATCGTGTCCCTTGCCTCCTGTTACCATCCGCCTAGACGCACAGTTCGGGACCCCCTACCCGAGATCCACCGGTTTTGACACCGACACCCGCCCTCAGAACCCCGCGGGGAACCGCCGTTCGTCGACGGCGATCGCCGGAGTCCCGCCTCCGCTTGGGCAAAGGAGAAAGGAGGGAGAGGCGACTGGTCAAACCTGACCAGTGGGCCCCGTGGACCCACTGTCAGTGACCCACGAGCCGGTCCACGCTCGCGTAAGTGGAGGCGTAAACCCAGAGTACGTCTTCGATGTGTTTTTTATTTTCGAAACATTTTTCTTTTTGTGTTTTATTTAAAAACAGAAATTTGACTAAACTTTGACTGGCTATAACTTTTTAAATATAACTCCAAATGAGTTGATTCTTTTTCCTATCTCTCTCAAATTTCACCTAGTTTGTTTTAGGATTTATTTCAAAAATAATTAGGAAAACTTTTTGTACTGTTTTTAAAGTTTGTGTTCATTTGAATATTTTTCAAAATAGGATTGTTGGAGAGAGAAGGCAACTTTCAAAAGTTTGGAATGCACCCTGCCTCTCCACAACTTGAAGGCAAGCATTCTAAACCCTGGCATAATATTGTCGTGTGTTGTTTGATACGGTTACGACACCCCTTGTCTCGGAGTTTTCGTTATTTTATGTGATGATATGAACATACTCATAAGTGCATATTGATGATTCCGTGCTATTGGAAATTGATACGTTGTGATAGCAATCACCCTCGTATGCCTTTCATGCCTATCGGAAGAAATCTGGGAAAGCCTCTGTCTTGGGTAGACACGAGCTTGTCTTCGGTCTTTGTCGAGACGGTTGTGTCCGGTATGGCATAGTAAGGTATGATGAGTGGTGATTCTGTCTGTTGGTTGAAATATATTTGTTATGCTAATCGTGCAGGGAATACTTGAACCCTCCTGAGTCGACCGTAGATCGAGTCTTGTTCTAGTAACCCCCATACTTGTTTCGTACTACCACTTGTCCCTGGCATCGGTAGGGTACGGTTCAGTAAGTTGTCAACCCCTTTCTAGCACACACCGTACAGAGAGGCCATGGTGGAAGATACCGGCTGCATCCGGTAGGCATGCCACCTGGTCCGGGGGCATGGGTGTTTCCGGTTGTAGCCGAGGGGTAGCTCCCATGCTACTCGAGGTTGTAGACTCCCCACTTAGAGTTTTTCTTAACGAGTGTCGTGGGTGATTCCTGACACCGATAAGTCAGGCTGGTGTGTGCGGTTAGGTGTGTTTTCAATTAAAAGACCGTAGACGGAATTAGTCCCGATGGACTAAAGGAATCCGTTACCCGTGGGTAAAGAGTACACCCTCTGCAGAGATTATATCTATTCGAATAGCCGTGTCCATGGTTAAGGACTATAGTCTGGGTTGGGTCAAGTGTCGGTCTTAGTGTCGGTCTTCGGAGGAAAAACTGCTAAAAACAAAACAAGGATCATGGCTTGTGACTCATGATGATTATGGTTATTATTATTATGGACTAACCCTTTATATTATTTGAATTATTGAGTATCCCTGGGACGGTTCTACCTCTTGGATATTCACTATGATTATTCTCTTATAAGCCCTTTATGTGGTGTCGCACAGACGCCCGACTGTGGCATGGTTGTTATTGATTTACTTTATAAGCCCTTTATGTGGTGTCGCACAGACGCCCGACTGTGGCATGTTTGTTATTGATTTACTTTATAAGCCCTTTATGTGGTGTCGCACAGACGCCCGACTGTGGCATGCTTTATATCATTATCCTTTCGAGGCATCACTTCAGACACCAGATCGGTGCATTTTATTTCTACTCCATTATTGCATATTCATGTTGTATATAAATAACCTGCGTGCATGCGTCAAGGATTTTATTTTGTGACTAACATTGTGATCATAGAATATTCTAGAGCATGATTATCATTTGTGTATTATACCTGTGTTCATAATGTTTGCGAGTACATTCAAAAGTACTCACTGGCTTGTTCCTGGCTATTGTCTTGGCCAGATTTTTTTCTTGGAGAGGAGCGTTGCGATGACAGCCCCGGAACCTACGCACTGTTGATAGCAGTCTCGCAAAGATAGGAGTTAACCAGGTCAGCTGTTCCTATGGGAAATGGAGTCCCACAGACACTGATGAACCCCAAACCGCTTCCGCCATCGACCACTAGAAACCTTGTGTTGTACTCATAGGCCAGAATGGTCTTGTACTGCATATTATGTACTTTGCTTGGAATTTCTGTATCAAGTTTGTGCCTCATCAGCTAACAGTAGTCCTGGGGCCGGTGAGCACAAGGGCCTTTTTCTGGGAAATTAATATCCTGAAAATCCGGTCCTGACAATCATTACCAAGAAACGAAAGTACCTGGTAATTTAATTGGCATGCGCGAGATCTAGTAATTGGTCCAGTATGTATAGCAGCAGGGGCTGTGGGTGTAACAATGGTATTGATGTCCTCATCACTTGCCAAGCGCAACCCGACAAGATCGGGAGTGGCAAGGCTGCGAAGGAGAGGAGAAGAGAGAGCAGCTCAGCGGTGCCCTGGTGACCGCCTCCGGGACCAGCAAGAATCCCCAGCACAAGCACCGGTGGGTGGAACCACCGGGACTCAGCTAGAAGCCTGCTGGAGGAGGCAAAGGCACCAAGAGAGAGACCACCTCCCTGGCATCGAGGAAGCCGGTGATGATGTTGCCGTGGAGGGAGGGGAAGAGTGGAAAGACGAGGCGGCAGGTCGCCAATACGAGTAGAAGGCGTCGGTGCTCGTACTCCGACCTGACGGCCTGCCAGCCACCTTCCCCGTCTTCCCTCGTTCTTTCTTCATCACCACCACTCCAGGAGGATGCCGGCTCCTCGAGCCGTCACCTCCCCTGGAGAAGCAGCAGGCGACGGCAGTGTCCC